>NC_142813.1:34877043-35035077 GCF_049724085.1 Artemia sp. Qi Xiang Cuo | reverse complement strand
TTGCTTTTCAACGAAAGAAATTCAAAATGAGCTGTGAAAAATCAAGCAAATGTAACTGTGACAAGGTAAACCACGTTCAAACACTACTGAATTAGTTCAACTCTTGCATTTCAATGAAAGAAATTCAAAATGAACTTTGAAAAATCAAGAAAATGTAACTGTGACATGGTAAATCACGACCAAACACTTCTGAAATAATCCAACTCCTGCATTTCAAAGAAAAAAATTCAAAATGAACTTTGAAAAATCAGGAGAATGTAACTGTGACAAGGTAAACCATAACCAGACACTTCTGAAATAATCCAATTCTTGCATTTCAACGAAAAAAATTCAAAATGAACTTTGAAAAAATCAATAAAATGTAACTTTTAAAAGTTAAAAAATAACGAGAAAATAATTAAATATTCCAACTCTTTAATTTAAACGAAAGAAATTAAAATGAACTTTGAAAAAATCAAGAAAATGTAACTGTGACAAGGTAAACCACAAGTAAACACTACTGAAATATTCCAACTCTTGCTTTTCAACGAAAGAAATTCAAATTTAACATTGAAAAATAAATAAAATGTTAATTATAAAATATAAACCAAGAAACTACACTACAGACATATTCAAAATCTTTAATTACAATAAAATAAATTCAAAATGAACATTGAAGAATCAATAAAATGTAACTTTGACAAGTTAAACCACAACCAAACACTACTGAAATAATCAAACTCGTGCATTTCAACGAAAGAAATTCACAATGAACTTAGAAAAATCAAGAAAATGTAACTGTGACAAGTTAAACCACAACCAAACTCTACTGAAATATTCCAACTCTTGCATTTCAACGAAAGAAATTCAAAATGAACTTTGAAAAATCAAGAAAATGTATCTGTGACAAGTTAAACCACTACCAAACACTACTGAAATATTCCAACTCTTGCATTTCAATGAAAGAAATTCAAAATGAACTTTGTAAACTCATGAAAATGTAACTTTGACAAGTTATACCATAACCATACACTACTGAAATATTCCAACTCTTGCATTTCAACGAAAGAAATTCAAAATGAACTTTGAAAAATCATGAAAATGTAACTTTGACAAGGTAAACCACAACCAAACATTACTGAAATATTCCAACTCTTGCATTTCAATGAAAGAAATTCAAAATGAACTTTGAAAAATCATGAAAATGTAACTGTGACATGGTAAACCACAACCAAACACTACTGAAATAGTCCAACTCTTGCATTTCAATGTAAGAAATTCAAAATAAACTTTGAAAAATCAAGAAAATGTAACTGTGACAAGGTAAACCACAACCAAACACTACTGAAATATTCCAACTCTTGCATTTCAACGAAAGAAATTAAAAATGAACATTGAAAAATCAAGAAAATGTAACTGTGACAAGGTATACCAAAACCATACACCACTTAAATATTACAACTCTTGCATTTCAACGAAAGAAATTCAAAATGAACTTTGAAAAATCAATCAAATGTAAGTGTGACAAGGTAAACCACAACCAAACACAACTGAAATATTCCAACTCGTGCATTTCAACTAAAGAAATTAAAATGAACTTTAAAAAATCACGAAAATGTAACTTTGACAAGGTAAACCACGACCAAACACTACTGAAATATTCCAACTCTTGCTTTTCAATGAAAGAAATTCTAAATGATCTTTTAAAAATCAAGAAAATGTAACTGTGACAATGTAAACCACGACCAAACACTATTGAAATACTACAACACATGCAATTCAATGAAAGATATTCAAAATGACCTTTGAAAAATCAAGAAAATGTAACTGTCACAAGGTAAACCACGACCAAACACTACTGAAATATTCCAAATCGTGCATTTCAATGAAAGAAATTCAAAATTACCTATGAAAAATCGAGAAAATATAACTGTGATAATGTAAACTAAAGCAACACACTACTGAAATATTCCAACTCCTGTATTTCAACGAAAGAAATTCAAAATGAACTTTGAAAAATCAAGAAAAGGTAACTGTGACAATGGACACCAAAACCAAACACTTCTGAAATATTCCAACTCTTGTATTTCAACGAAAGAAATTCAAATGAACTTTGAAAAATTAAGAAAATGTAACTGTGACAAGGTAACCCACAAGCAAACACTACTGAAATATTCCAACTCTTGAATTTCAACTAAAGAAATTCAAATGAACTTTGAAAAATCAAGAAAATGTAACTGTGACAAGGTAAACCACAAGCAAACACTACTGAAATATTCCAGCTCTTGCTTTTCAACGAAAGAAATTCAAAATGAACTTTGAAAAATCAAGAAAATGTAACTATGATAAGGTATCCGACAACCAAACACTACTGAAATATTCCAACTCTTGCATTTCGACGAAAGAAATTCAAAATGACCATTGAAAAATCAAGAAAATGTAGCTTTGACAAGGTAAACCACAACCAAACACTACTGAAATATTCCAACTCTTGCATTTCTACGAAATAAATTCAAAATGAACTTTGAAAAATCAAGAAAATGTAACTGTGACAAGTTAAACCACAACCAAACTCTACTGAAATATTCCATCTCTTGCATTTCAACGAAAGAAATTCAAAATGAACTTTTAAAAATCAAGAAAATGTAACTTTGATAAGGTAAACCACAATCAAAAACTACTGAAATATTCCAACTCTTGCATTTCAACAAAAGAAATTCAAAATGAACTTTGAATAATCAAGAAAATGTAACTGTGACAAGGTAAACCACAACCAAACACTACTTAAATATTACAACTCTTGCATTTCAACGAAAGAAATTCAAAATGAACTTTGAAAAATCATGAAAATGTATCTATGACAAGGTAAACCACAGCCAAACACTACTGAAATATTCCAACTCTTGCATTTCAACGAATGAAATTCAAAAAGAACTTTGAAGAAACAAGAAAAGGTATCTGTGACAAGCTAAACCACAACCAAACACTACTGAAATATTCCAACTCTTGCATTTCAACGAAAGAAATTCAAAATGAACTTTGAAAAATCATGAAAATGTAACTGTGACAAGGTAAACCACAACATCACACTACTGAAATATTCCAACTCTCGCATTTCAATGAAAGAAATTCAAAATGAACTTTGAAAAATCAAGAAAATGTAACTGTGACAAGGTAAACCACAACCAAACACTACTGAAATATTCCAACTCTTGCATTTCAATGAAAGAAATTCAAAATAAACTTTGAAAAATCAGGAAAATGTAACTGTGACATGGTAAACCACAACCAAACACTAGTGAAATATTCCAACTCTTTCATTTCAATGAAAGAAATTCAAAATTAACTTTGAAAAATCACGAAAATGTAACTGTGACAAGGTAAACCACAACCAAACACTAGTGAAATATTCCAACTCTTGCATTTCAACGAAAGAAATTCAAAATGAACTTTGAAAAATTAAGGGAATGTAACTGTGACAAGGTAACCCGCCATCAAACACTACTGAAATATTCCAACTCTGGCATTTCAACGAAAGAAATTCAAATGAACTTTGAAAAATTAAGGGAATGTAATTGTGACAAGGTAAACCACGACCAAACACTACTGAAATATTCCAACTCTTGCATTTCAATGAAAGAAATTTAAAATGAACTTTGAAAAATAAAGAAAATGTAACTGTGACAAGGTTAACAGCAACCAAACACTAGTGAAATATTCCAACTCTTGCATTTCAATTAAAGAAATTCAAAATGAACTTTGAAAAATCAAGTAAATGTAACTGTGACAAGGTAAACCACAACCAAACACGACTGAACGAGTCCAACTCTCTAATTACATCGTAATAAAATCAAAATGAACTGTGAAATATTAAGGGGATGTAACTGTGACATGGTAAACCACAACCAAACACTACTGAAATATTCCAACTCTTGCATTTCAATGAAAGAAATTCAAAATGAACAGCGAAAAAACAAGGGACTTTCATTTTTTCAAGGTAAACACCGACAAAAAACGTCTTACTTATTCAAACTATTTAATAGAAATGAAATAAATTCAAATGAAATTTGAAAAATCAAGAAAATGTAACTGTGACAAGGTGAACCGCAACCAAACACTACTGAAATATTCCAACTCTTGCATTTCAATGAAAGAAATTCAAAATGAACTTTGAAAAATTAAGGGAATGTAACTGTGACATGGTAAACCACAACCAAACACTAGTGAAATATTCCAACTATTGAATTTCATCGAAAGAAATTAAAAATGAACTTTGAAAAATTAAGTGAATGTAACTGTGACAAGGTAAACCGCAACCAAACACTACTGAAATATTCCAACTCTTGCATTTCAACGAAAGAAATTCAAAATGAACTTTGAAAAATCAAGAAAATGTAACTGTGACAAGGTAAACCACGACCAAACACTACTGAAATATTCCAACTCTTGCATTTCAATGAAAGAAATTCAAAATGAACTTTGAAAAATCAAGAAAATGTAACTGTGACAAGGTAAACCGCAACCAAACACTACTGAAATATTCCAACTCTTGCATTTCAACGAAAGAAATTCGAAATGGACTATCAAAAATTAAGGGAATGTAACTGTGACAGGGTAAACTACAACATCACACTAGTGAAATATTCCAACTCTTGCATTTCAACGAAAGAAATTCAAAATGAACTTTGAAAAATTAAGGGAATGTAACTGTGACATGGTAAACTACAACATCACACTACTGAAATATTCCAACTCTTGCATTTCAACGAAAGAAATTCAAAATGAACATTGAAAAATCAAGACAATGTAACTGTGACATGGTAAACCGCAACCAAACACTACTGAAATATTCCAACTCTTGCATTTAAACGAAAGAAATTCAAAATGGAATATCAAAAATTAAGGGAATGTAACTGTGACAGGGTAAACTACAACATCACACTAGTGAAATATTCCAACTCTTGCATTTCAACGAAAGAAATTCAAAATGAACTTTGAAAAATTAAGGGAATGTAACTGTGACATGGTAAACTACAACATCACACTACTGAAATATTCCAACTCTTGCATTTCAACGAAAGAAATTCAAAATGAACTTTGAAAAATCAAGAAAATGTAACTGTGACAAGGTAAACCACAACCAAACACTACTGAAATATTCCAACTCTTGCATTTCAATGAAAGAAATTCAAAATGAACTTTGAAAAAATCAGACCTTTGGAGGGGGGAGGGGCAGGGGGTCGTTCTGTGTCTCAATGCACAAAAAAGTATAAAAAATGATGAGGGAATGGGGGGGGAGGGGAGGGGAGGAGGAGGAGGTAGAAGGAGGAGGGAGGAGGAGGAGGAGGAGGAGGAAGGAGGAGGGATGAGGAGGAGGAGGAGGAGGAGGTGGGAGGAGGAGGAGGGGGTCGGGGGAGGGCCTTCGGGGCACAGGGAGGGCCTTTGGGGCACAGGGAGGGCCTTTGGGGGGCGGGGTGACATTTGGGGGCCGGGGGAGGGCCTTTGGGACCCCGTGGGGCCTTGGGGAGCTCGATGGGCCTGTGGGGGGCCCGGGGAGGGCCGTTGAGGGGCTGGGGTGGGCCTTTGGGGGCGCCGGTGGCCCTTTGGGAGCGTGGGGGACCTTTGAGTGTCCGGGGGGGCAGTGGGGGCGCGGGGTGACAGTGGGGGACCGGGGGCTGGCCTGGGGGCGCCCGGGGGACCTTGGCGGACCGGGGGGCTTCCTTCGGGGTTGGGGGATGAGGATTGGAACACTTTGGGGTTGGGTTAGAGGACCTCACAACACTGTTCAAATGGAACTTGTGTATTATAACGACCACAGAGTTTCACCATTAAATTCTCTTCTAAAATCTCTTCAAAAATATTCTTTTAAAATGTCTCTATCTGTTTCGCCGAAATAGTTCCATTACCTGTCTAAAACGGTTTCGCCCAAATAATCCCTAAACGCAAATTCAGCGTGTTCCTTTGTTATTGGCATCTCTGTGCTAACGCATTTCAAATTAATAGGAAACCTTCTCGCACGCTAAAACAATTCATCGCTAAGATGTTTCTTGCCTAATTGTTTCCATGGCCTTTGGTTATTAATATCCTTTGGAGTTCGACCAGTAGAACTGTTCCCGAGGCAAAGACATTAATGACCTGGATCTATTCCTGGAGAAATGTTTCTAGGCGAAAATTTTTAAAGTCTGACAGATGATGTCATTGATTGATTGATCTGTCAAGAAAGGGAAATTAATTTGTTGTTTCTAAGGGGAATTATTGATTCACGATAGGTGAATTGAGGTCGACAGCACAGGTGTTCTGACTCGTGACAGCACCACGTGGTTTATGGCATGCACTTGTCCAAAAACAACAATAATAAATAAATCCCTCAGGCCTAAAGATTAAAGAAGCCTTTATGTTTCTTAATTCCCTCTTCGTGAATCAACAATTTCCCCGCCGATTATGTAAATCAATTTCTCAGGTTAAGCTAACCAAACAACAATGAAGACATGTTTTTTTCTTAATTCCCCCATCGTGAATAAATAATTTACCCAATCGATTATGTAAATCACAGATTAAAGAAGCCTTAATGTTTCTTAATTCTCCCCTTCGTGAATCAATAATTTCCCCTAGCGAGTATGTAAATCAATTTCTCAGGTTAGTCTAAACAAACAACACCGGAGCTATGTTTGTTTATTAATTCCCCCCTTCGGGGCTCAATAATTTCCCCTAGCGATTATGTAAATCCAAGTGAGAAAATTCTTGTTTTTTCATTATCACTGAGAAAACCATAAAACAGAAATGAATTGCTGTTGACATCCATAAATGTGACAAAGTTCCTGTTTTTCAAATTCTCACTGACAAAAAACATTAAACATAAATTAAAAACATCAAATAAATCGACCAACACACATAACCATCCAAGAAAACATACATAAATGTGACAAAATTCCTGTTTTTCAAATTCTCACTGACAAAAACCATAAACCACGTGGTTCTCGTGCCAATATATGGTGTTAAAAAAAAGTTGTAGGTGGCAGCAGGGGTGGGTGACACGAGTATAAGATAGCCTTCTACTAGTTGGGCTCAAAACCCCTATGCCTTCCCAAGGCCAGAACATAATTTGCGCTTTACTGAAAAAAATACAAATGAATGTGCATTGTCAGTTTAATATACATTTACTGATATTTAGTAATCAAAATCTTAATATTATTTGATTTATTAAAGTTATAAAAGTAAAAACATTTATATTTTTTTCAGTCAAGTGCAAAATATGTTCTGGCCTTGGGAAGGCATAAGGGTTTTGAGCCCAACTTATGTTAATTTCTGCTCGTTTTGGGTTTCACTTATTTATCAATGCTGATTTGCGGTAGTTTCACGTTTGGTAGATTATTTTATTTCATTTTTGCTCATTTTTGGTTTAATGGAGTTCTTTACTTTTCTTTGAAAAACTTATTTTGTGGAAAGTTTTTTTAATTAATAAAAATAAAACATTGGAGCCGTATGGCCTTTACTATAGGCAACGCTATAGCGTTACCTCTGATTATGGTTTTCCCACTTCTATAGGAACATTTTCAGATAGTTTCTCTGTTTTTGTAAATATGATGCACTCATTTTTAAAGCACGTCCCGGGAAGGTATTTTGTCGAGTATTTTGATTCAAAAGGGGAATGGCCTAGAGGTTATCCAGTTCATGGGCGCCCATAAGGGGGGGGGGGGGGGGGCCCCCGCCCCCCCCCCAGCTGAATGATGCTGCCTTAGTTTAATATTTTTGTTCTGAGATTTCTATTATATAACATTAAAAATGCCAATTTGACCAGGTTTGCCCCCCCTGGAATTCAGCGTATCGGCACCCATGATCCAGTTCATGGTTTGCAACGACATTCTGAGTATAAATCTCTAAATACATACCACAACAAATGGCGTAATTTCGTCAAAATCCTGTGGGGGAAGGCGATCAAATTTGGAGCCAATTTTCCCAAATCAAGTGAAAATGACAGAGAAAACTGAAAAACTAGCTGTATAGTAATAAAAAAGGTAAAAATGTTCTAAAGAAAACTGACCTGTTTCAGTTTCAGATGCTTGAATTAGTCAGGCTTATCTTAGTTTTGACAACATTTTTGGAGAAACTGAATTTCAGCTGGGAGGGGGGGGGGGCTAAACTGGGTCTGGAGAAAAATGATGTTTGGGAGGAGAAGTTACCCCCTCTGCCCCATAGCAAATTACGCCCCTGAGTCCCCAACCTCTTGCCACTTATTGGTTTGAGAAGTATAGTTATGTGGTTCTGGCACAACTCAAAGTTGTATATTAAAATAAGGTTTACTTATTGTTATACTTACGTATGCAAATTATTTACTTGACAATTCCACCGTAATATTCCGTACGTCCATAGTCCATACGGAAGATTGTGCATCCAAAGAGGAAGAAAGACAAATGAAAACAGTTCTGTAGGAGAATTCAGGTATTTCTTCGCAAAATTTTTGAAATCAAAACAAACGTCGTTTGTAATACTATTTATCGTACATACACAAGAAATTATCTTTTTTGAAATTTCCATTCATTTTTGAGCAACGAGTGGCTTTCTATTTATAGTGACAGGTCAAATAAATCCGTAAGCCTAAAGGCACATTTCTGTTGAGCTAGCAAAATTTTCCGCAAGCAAGTATGTTGATATACAAACCTGTCCGTTCAGTTAACCTTTTGCTTTGATGCTACTCGCCTTTAACTACTTTATTAAATGTGAATAAATTAATTTTTTTAATAAAAATAATTAAATATCAATTTCTTCTTTTTTAATTTTTTTTTTTTAAACAAAGAAACGAAACATTGTTTTAATTTTTTTCCCCTCTAAACTTACAGCTCCTTGTACAGCTCTTAGTTTCTTGTACAGCTCTTTAATAAGGGTTGAGATTTCTTATCTCCCCTGGATTGGAGGTGATTAGAAATTATAGAAAAAAAATTATTAACTGCAACCAAGAACCAACATTAAATTTAAAACAACCAGAAATTATTCCGTATAAATAGAAAAGGTCATAGCAGTGTTGTTTTTGAATTAAATCTTAATCAAAAATGAGCAAGGATTTATTTTAAAAAAACAAAGATTTCCTGAGGGAAGTACAGAGCGAAGTTGAATCTTAAAACGAACAAAAATTATTACTTCACAGCTTATCTAACATATATTGATAAAACTAATGCAAAAAAAATCAACTGGTGATATTTCCCTATGTTTGTAGGATTACAGAAAATTAGCGCTTTTCTGAAAACACAAGCCAAGTAAAAAACAAGAATATTGACTTAGGAGTCAAAAATAAGTACATAGCTTCACAACAGAAAACTAATCAATAACGCTTTTTATTGTTCTTCAGGAGCTGTGATGTCATAAACTTTCAGTATGCAATTAATATTATCTTAAAACTTATGCATAAAATAACAAACTTCAAGTCAGTACATAGTATGTATAACAATGGACGTATTTGTTAGGAAACATCTTGGTTTCGCCTAGTATTACTAAAAATGAAGAACTTATAAATCATAATATGAACTCTGAAAATTCAGTTATTTCTCTCTATAAAACAGAATATTTTAAGTTGCGATCCAAATTCTAAAATAAGTTTGTAGTCCTAATATTGATAAGATTCCTTCACTTTGAACTTCTCTAAAAATTAATCACAAAATGTCCTTTTTCAGATCCAAAAAAACAATCAATCATTGAACTAAGCTCATTGTGCAGAAGTGATGCCAAATTAAACAAAAAAAAATGAATAAAACAAAATCTAAAAATGCTTTACTTTTAAACTGTTAAAAGTGTCCATAAAAGGTTTACTTCTACTGTACCAAAACTCCCATATTGTTTTGTGTCTTCAGTAAAGCGTTAGTTTTCTATAATCCTACAAATATAGGGGAATATCCCCAGTTGGTTTATTTGCATTAGTTTTATTGATATATGTTAGATAGGCTGTGAAGTAATAATTTTTGTTCATTTTAAGTTTTAACTTTGCTCTTTAATTCCCTCAGAAAATCTTTGTCTTTTAAAGTTAATTCAATACAGTGGCACCAATTGGGAAGATCATCCCTTAAATTTAGAAATTTTGTTATATATTATTATTGAAAAAATACACACAAAATTACCCCCTAGATCGAAACAAACAATATATTTTCCTCCTTCTTTTAAGTTTTCATGAATTGGCATAATAGATTAAATACTGATTATTTCCTGAGCTGTCAGCTTCACCTAAATAAGCAAATTTATAAATCATATTTTGATAAAATCATAATTAATCATAAAAAAAATATATATAGGGTAAAGGCACCGATGATTCGACAGTGCAATTTCGGAACCACTGTCGAAATTTTCCTTCAAAACGGGATAGCTCTGCTTAGCCGTGACTTAGAGCGCCATCTATTGGAGCCGTCGTTATATTTCGACGGTGCGAAATGTGGACACTATATCCGGTACACCCAGATCAGGGCTTCCACTTTTCGATTTCAATTTTCCATATTTTCATACCAATTTTCCCTAAAATTCCTCGTGTTTAGGTCTAATTTCTCCCTATTTTTCTCCCTAGAAAAAAAAGGGTATTTTGCACTAGATTTCCAACGACTTTACTCGAAACAAACAGTGCAGCATCAAATTGTTATTTTTTACTTCAGATAATGATAACATATAACATCTTTTACACTTCAAATAGGTGTCATCTCCAGCACTTCATCGCACGTAGCGTTTGCCTTGGTCTTGAAGCCAGCGACAGCTTTCGGTATGCTGACAGTTGATGAAGTTTTATCTTCCTTTTTTAACCAGTAATTGACTCGAATAAGTGAGACTAGGGTGACATTATCGAGACTATTTCGGATGTCTGTTTTGATCAATTTCAGGAGGCTGAACAAACGTTCAGCTGGAACGTTGCTAAAAGTTAACGAGAAGATCAGCAATATGCAGTTCCGGGTACCTGATTTTGCCACTACGAGTCTTAAGACCAAGTATCTTCTTCCAGTACTGCTCAACTGACAGGTCTTTAACTTGGGCATCTCCCAAATGAAGTTCAGTGACATCAGTCATTGCTTGTGACCTCCATTCTACGTCTGCTTTCTGGAGCGAACACTTTTCTGTTAGAATAGGAAATCTCACAAATAGTGGCCTTAGAGATTTCGGCTTCAAATTTCATGCATTCTTTGGTTTAACTAAAGCCAAAATGTCATAAAATTCGTCTCCGAACTTAAACTAGTCTTTGATCTACTGGATTAGGACAATGTAGTATTTTCGACACGACTGGTAAAAGAGATCAATGTTATCACTTGGCTCTTGAGCATCTTCGAGTTCTTGCATGGAGTCGGTTGCAGCTATTCCCACATATCTCTGGTTTAAAGGCAGGTACTCACTTGAAAGGTAAGGATTCAGTTCGGTAAACGAACCAACACTGCGAATATAGTCCAGTTTCATGAAGTTAGACGCAACATCATTCACAAGTTTGCTGACACTTGCCTTTAGAGAGTGGAGAAGTGGAAGCTCGGATTGAAAAACTGTATTGAATTTGTTGGAGAGGCCAAGAGAGTAGTCCATGAATTCAAGGTATGGCTTAGTCAACTTGCTTTGTAATGTCGACAAGATAAGGTCATTTGTTGCAGTTGGGTCGTCAAACGTGGTTTCCTCGAAATACTGAATAAGAGCAACCCGTTGCTCAATAAGCCTCTTTACGCAGGCCTGAAGGGATAACCAACGGGTCTGTCCCGGAGCAAGAATTCGGTTTGCTTTGCATCGAAAGAATTCCTGAAATTCGGCATACTTATCTCGCCTGGAAGCGCTTCTGGAAAAGTGGGCATAGATATTTCGCGCCAAGTCTTCTAGTGTCTTGGGAAGTGACAAGCATGCATAGGATGAACATAAGTAAATAAGATGGCATGAGCATTTCACATTCAGGATGTGGGGCACCATGGCTTTCATAAGTGTTGAAGCAGATCTGTTGGCTCCAAACATGATGTTGGTTGTATCTGCACAAAATCCAACAATATTTTGCCAGGGAATTGAGTTTTTTTCAATGACTTGTTTGATGCAGTTAGTCAGACCCTCAGCCAATCCATCATTACACTTAACCCTGTCCAATACTTCAAAATGAAGTCTTAGATCTTTCTCACTAAAAAATACTACAATGTTAGCAAGCTGCCTATCAACAGTACAATCAGTGGTTTTGTCAATTATCACACAGAAAACAGTGGTTTTGAGCAATTCAAATAAATGGTGCTGCAGCACCAATAAAAAATTCTGTTACAAAATATTTGCAGCTCTCTGTTTACCCAAAGTGACCCCATTCAGGGCCTGGTCTTTGGGAAATAACTTTCTCAGGAGAAGGATCAAGCTGTCTGCAAGACGTAATGGCTGATTATGTTCTGCCAAAAATATGCAGATGCGCTGTTCAATTTTTTTGGAATGACTGCCTACAGTCAGAAGTTTTTCAATGCTGCCACTGCCAGACTTCGTCTCAATTTCATTGCTTGCTTTTATGTGCTGCTTGGTCAGAACATGCTTGGTCAACTATGATTTCCCACAATACACATACTTCAAACAGAACTTACAGTATGGTACATAAGTCTTCTTCTTTGACTTGTTTGACACTCTTTTCTCTATCCAATTTTTTAACATTGGTAACTGAAGCCACTTGTGAACGAATTTTTGCTCATATGTTTTCTTTTGGGAATTCTTACCTGAACACTGCTTTTTTTGGGGGGGAGTGGCCAGGAGGTGAACTTTGGGGACATCATCATCTTCATCATCCATCCGTTTTTCAGGACTAGATACAATTTGAAGATTATTTTCCTATGAGTCAGTACAATGGCTTTCAGACGAACTTTGCATGTTTATAATCCCAAGAAAAAGGTATTTTATTAGTGATCAAAACCATTCTATTTCTATAATTACTTGTACAAGGATAAAAAATAACTAGATCATGCAAAACCATGCTCATGGGCCTTAACGTACATATCCTCAATTAACTTAAATTACCTCATGCATAATTTGGGTTTGCAGTATGGAGGACTGAAAATTTGCAATGGTTGCATTGCAAAAGTTTGCAAAATCAAAACGAAGTATGCCTAGCTTGATAAATGATAATCTTCATATTTGGAATGCCACTTTAAATGGAATAAGAAATTTGTGACCCAATTCTTCACTAGAAGAGCTTTGCTTTGATGTCCTCTAGGCTAGGAGGGACCAACCCAAGTAAAAACAACACGAAAGAAGTTTTCCTCTAAACCTAGCTTAACAAAATACTTTAATTTGGTACTTTCACATTGCTGCAGTCCGAGGCAAAACAGCAGATTTTACTTGATTCCAGATGGCAAGTGGCAGGCAGTGGACATGAACAAAAGACTAGACTAAATATTATTGTTTTATTTTTATCAGATTAAAAATAAGGGTACTCAGAGCTAGTTTGAACAGAATGCAGGGTCCTTTATAGACAGTATGGTCTGCAAATTTTGTCTGCAAAAAAGCCACAGTTTGCACCAGCACCAGCATCTGTCCCTAACTTTGGGCACAGAAGTCACATGCTGTATAGGAGGGTGACCTTAGGTTAGCGTCGTTCAGGACCGTACTTGCTAGAAACAAGTCTTTCAACTTCCGTAAATGTTTTGTGTACTTGCTTCTGCGATCAGAACATAGCTGTAGTCCAGCTATGTTCTGATAAAGAACCCTGCATTCGGAAGTGCATATCGCTGATCTTCTCGTTACCTTTTAGCAACGTTTCAGCTGAAAGTTTGTTCAGCCTCCTGAAATTGATCAAAACAGACATCCGAAATAGTCTCGATAATGTCACCCTAGTCTCACTTATTCGAGTCAATTAGTGGTTGAAAAACGAAGATAAAACTTCATCAACTGTCAGCATACCGAAAGCTGTCGCTGGCTTCAAGACCAAGGCAAACGCTACGTGCGATGAAGGGCTGGAGATGACACCTATTTGAAGTGCAAAAGATGTTATATATTATCATTATCTGAAGTCTAAAATAACAATTAGATGCTGCACTGTTTGTTTCGTGTAAATTCGTTGGAAATCTAGTGCAAAATATCTTTTTTTTTTCTAGGGAAAAAATAGGGAGAAATTAGACCTAAACACGAGGAATTTTAGGGAAAATTGGTATGAAAATATGGAAAATTGAAATCGAAAAGTGGAAGCCCTGATCTGGGTGTACCGGATATAGTGTCCACGTTTCGCACCGTCGAAATATAACGACGGCTCGAAGAGATGGCGCTCTAAGTCACGGCTAAGCAGAGCTATCCCGTTTTGAAGGAAAATTTCGACAGTCGTTCCGGAATTGCTCTGTCGAATCATCAGTGCCTTTACCCTATATATATTTTTTATGATTAATTATGATTTTATCAAAATATGATTTATAAATTTGCTTATTTAGGTGAAGCTGACAGCTCAGAAAATAATCAGTATTTAATCTATTATGCCAATTCATGAAAACTTAAAAGAAGGAGGAAAATATATTGTTTGTTTCGATCTAGGGGGTAATTTTGTGTGTATTTTTTCAATAATAATATATAACAAAATTTCTAAATGTAAGGGATAATCTTCCCAATTGGTGCCACTGTATTGAATTAACTTTAAAAGACAAAGATTTTCTGAGGGAATTAAAGAGCAAAGTTAAAACTTAAAATGAACAAAAATTATTACTTCACAGCCTATCTAACATATATCAATAAAACTAATGCAAATAAACCAACTGGGGATATTTCCCTATGTTTGTAGGATTATAGAAAACTAATGCTTTACTGAAAACACAAAACAATATAGTAGTTTTGGTACGGTAAATGTAAACAATTTAAGGACACTTTTAACAGTATAAAAATAAAGCATTGTTAGATTGTTGCTTTATTTTTTTACATTTTTTTTTCGTTTAATTTGGCAGCACTTCTGCGCAATGAGCTGAGTTCAATTATTGACTGTCATTTTGGATCTAAAGAGGACATTTCATGATTATTTTGTAGACAGGTTCGAAGTGAAGGAATCTTATCAGTATTAGGACTACAAACTCGTTTTAGAATTTGTACCACAACTTATAATACTCCGTTGTGCAGAGAGAAATAACTGAATTTCCAGAGTTATTTAATAGTTGGTATATTTATCTTTTCAACTTATATTAGGTGAGACCAAGATGTTACCTGATAATCAATCCACTATTATATATGCTGTGTAAATCTTCAGCAGTGAGATCAGGAACTCCTTTCTCGAGGCGTGTAGCATTAACGACCTCCAGCTTAATATGAATAAAACAAAAGTCATGAGGTTTAATCCGCTTAAGCGTGACCTCTCATGCCCGGTTCCTTGGTACCCTACTACCTCTACCTCAGTGATTCTCGGGGTTACTTTCAGTGACGACTGTTCATTTAGCGCGCACATCGCCGGTCTGGTGAAAAAAGGTAGTTGCGCATTACAGTCGCTAATTACCTTGCGCCGTCTGGGTTTCTCACAAAGTCAGCTGAAGACGGTTTACGTCACGTATGTGCGCCCAATCCTTGAATATGCGTGTCCTGTGTGGGGCCCTCAGGCTCATAATATTGAACACCTAAGTGAAGATCTGGAAGCCATTCAAAAACGGGCAGTGAAAGTGATACTAGGCCCGAAATACAACTCTTATGAGGCTGCCCTTAGTACCTTACGACTGCCAACGTTGCGTGATAGGCGCTTACAGTTAATGTGCAATTTTGGGCAGTCCCTTCTTTCGTCCGAGAAACACCGTTCGTTGCTTCCCCCACCTGCACCTATCACCGCCAACACCCGCCATAAAAATCAACTAGTGCCGCCAAAGTGTCGAACAACCCGTCACAGCAATTCTTTCGTGCCTTTGTTTGTCAGTTATTTAAACCGCCAGTGACCAGTTTTATGCAATGTACTAAACAGCGCCATTTAGTCGGGGCTTCGGCCACGGCTACGATAGTTGTTTATAAATAAATGAGTCTATGAGTCTATGAGTCTATGAAACTTATTATTTTTATGCCTAAGTTTTTAGGATAATTTTAATTGTATTCTGAAAGTTACTGATATCACAGCTCCTGTAGGACTATGAAAAGCATTATTGATTAGTTTTCTGTTGTGAGGCTATGTACTTATTTATGACTCCTAAGTCAATATTCTTGTTTTTTACTTGGCTTGTGTTTTCAGAAAAGCGCTAATTTTCTGTAATCCTACAAACATAGGGAAATATCACCAGTTGATTTTTTTTGCATTAGTTTTATCAATATATGTTAGATAAGCTGTGAAGTAATAATTTTTGTTCGTTTTAAGATTCAACTTCGCTCTGTACTTCCCTCAGGAAATCTTTGTTTTTTTAAAATTAATCCTTGCTCGTTTTTGATTAAGATTTAATTCAAAAACAACACTGCTATGACCTTTTCTATTTATACGGAATAATTTCTGGTTGTTTTAAATTTAATGTTGGTTCTTGGTTGCAGTTTATAATTTTTTTTCTATAATTTCTAATCACCTCCAATCCAGGGGAGATAAGACATCTCAACCCTTATTAAAGAGCTGTACAAGAAACTAAGAGCTGTACAAGGAGCTGTAAGTTTAGAGTGGAAAAAAAAATTAATTTAGTCACAGTTAAGAAAGTAGTTCCAGGCGAGTAGCTTCAAAACAAAAGGTTAACTGAGCGGACAGGTTTGTATATCAACATACTTACTTGCGGAAAATTTTGCTAGCTCAACAGAAATGTGCCTTTAGGTTTACAGATTTATTTGACCTGTCACTATAAATAAAAAGCCACTCGTTACTCAAAAATGAATGGAAATTTCAAAAAAGATAATTTCTTGTGTATGTACGCTACATGGTATTACAAACGAAGTTTTTTTTCATTTCAAAAATTTTGGGAAGAAATACCTGAATTCTCCTACAGAACTGCTTTCATTTGTCTTTCTTCCTCTTTGGATGCACAATCTTCCATATGGACTATGGACGTATGGAATATTACGGTGGAATTGTCAAGTAAATAATTTGCATACGTAAGTATAACAATAAGTAAACCTTATTTTAATATACAACTTTGAGTTGTGCCAGAACCACATAACTATACTTCTCAAACCACTTAGTGGCAAGGGGTTGGTGTCAGGGGCGTAATTTGCTATGGGGCAGAGGGGGTAACTTCTCCTCCCAAACATCATTTTTCTCCAGACCCAGTTTAGCCCCCCCCCTCCCAGCTGAAATTCAGTTTCTCCAAAAATGTTGTCAAAACTAAGATAAGCCTGACTAATTCAAGCATCTGAAACTGAAACAGGTCAGTTTTCTTTAGAACATTTTTACCTTTTTTATTACTATACAGCTAGTTTTTCAGTTTTCTCTGTCATTTTCACTTGATTTGGGAAAATTGGCTCCAAATTTGATCGCCTTCCCCCACAGGATTTTGACGAAATTACGCCATTTGTTGTGGTATGTATTTAGAGATTTATACTCAGAATGTCGTTGCAAACCATGAACTGGATCATGGGTGCCAATACGCTGAATTCCAGGGGGGGGGGCAAACCTGGTCTAATTGGCATTTTTAATGCTATATAATAGAAATCTCAGAACAAAAATATTAAACTAAGGCAGCATCATTCAGCTGGGGGGCCGGGTGCCACCCCCCCCCCCTGCCCCCCTTATGGGCGCCCATGAACTGGATAACCTCTAGGCCATTCCCCTTTTGAATCAAAATACTCGACAAAATACCTTCCCGGGACGTGCTTTAAAAATGAGTGCATCATATTTACAAAAACAGAGAAATTATCTGAAAATGTTCCTATAGAAGTGAGAAAACCATAATCAGAGGCAACGCTATAGCGTTGCCTATAGTAAAGGCCATACGGCTCCAATGTTTTATTTTTATTAATTAAAAAAACTTTCCACAAAATAAGTTTTTCAAAGAAAAGTAAAGAACTCCATTAAAAAAATTAGCAAAAATTAAATCAAATGATCTACCAAGCATGAAACCACCACAAATCAGCATCGATAAATAAATGAAACCCAAAACGAGCAGAAATTAACATAAGTTGGGCTCAAAATCCTTATGTCTTCCCAAGGCCAGAACATATTTTGCACTTGACTGAAAAAAATATAAATGTTTTTACTTTTATAACTTTAATAAATCAAATAATATTAAGATCTTGATTACTAAATATCAGTATATGTATATTAAACTGACAATGCGCATTCATTTGTATTTTTTTCAGTAAAGGGCAAATTATGTTCTGGTCTTAGGAAGGCCTAGGGGTTTTGCGCCCTACTCGGGTTAATTTCTGCTCGTTCTCAGTTTGACTCGGTTATTTATAGTAATTTCTGCTCGTTTTGAGTTTGACTCGGTTATTTATTGTAATTTCTGCTCGTTTTGGGTTTCATTTATTTATCGATGCTGATTTGTGGTAGTTTCACGCTTTGTAGATTACTTTTTGTTTAATGGAGTTCTTTACTTTTCTTTGAAAAACTTATTATGGGGAAAATCTTTTTTAAATTAATTTCTGTTCGTTTTATATTGACATAGTTCTTTCAGAGAAAAAGAAAATACTACTTTCAATCTTTTCGTTTTTTTAAGACTTAATAGTTTTGCCTACTACTTGTGTGGTGAAAAAACTTTTTCAGCAATTTTTAATAACATACACCTTTATAAAAAAATGGACAGAAGTAGTAGTGTTTAATTTAGTTTCTTTACTCCTCCGGTTGATCTAAAACAGAGCACGTGATGTCATTCGCCAAAAAATATATTTAATTTCTTTGATATCTTAGATATACCTACGCTTTTTTGATTTGGTTAAATGTAAAGAGCAGAAGACTAGTAGCCCCACGAGTATGAACATAATACCCTTAGTCGTTATACGGATTCTGCTGAGATGCCTTATTGGGAATTAGCATTAACACAGTGCATTTTCATTTAATCTTATGACAACATTTAGTTTTTAAACATAAAGTCAATTGGGTGGGTGGGCGTGGGAGAGGGATTAGTTTCCCAACAATCACTTTCGACCATTAAAAAGGGCATCAGCCCTATCTATTTTCAATCGAATGAGCCCTTTTCAAAGTTCCTACGACAATTCCTTCGATAAAAAGTGCCCTGGTCTAAACAACAACAAAAAAATAATACATTATATCCACATCGATCTTTACTATAAAAATGCCAAGCCTTCCAATAACTTTCGACTATTAAAAAGGGCACTAGGCCTTTCGAATTCCAATCGAATGAGCCTTTTTCGAGTTTCTACGACAACACTTCCTATAAACACCTTATATGGCCCCAAGGCATAGATTACAACTCTTACCCTAAGGGCTGTGGGGGTGATTGTCTTCCTTTAAGACATAATCTCCAGAAGTTTCAACTTCTCTACATAAAATGACTAGCTGAAAATTTTTATTGTGTGTGACTAGGAGATTGCTGGCTGTGAGAGTGGTGGCATTCGTTCCCAAGTCATTTTAGACTAATAAAAGGGGCACAAGACCTGTCCAATCAAATGAGCGCTTTTTAAGATTTTACGACCAACCTTTCAATAAAAACCTCATATACCCCCAGGGCATAACTTACAACCCTTGCCCTGAGGGCTGTGGAGGAGTGTCCTCCTCAAAAACATAATTTCTATCTGTAAATCCAAAACACTGAATAAAAAGGCTATCTAAAAACTTTGATTGGATGTGTTTGGGGAAAAGGTGGGCAAGAGAGGGGGGCTAGTTGCCCTCAAATCACTTTCAACTATTGAAAAGGGCACTAGACCTTTGAATTTCCAATCGAATGAGCCCAATTATAATTTTTATAAATGAAATTATAAAACTCAGTAATAGATTTTTCTTTTATGTTTTGGTGATAGCTGTTCAATTCGCAAGGAGGATAAAAATGAGTATAGGCTCCGCAATTTCCTTTGCCGTGAATCTGCAGGCATCAAAATCAATTATACTTTAAGACAAAGTTACAACGTCAGTTTCGTTACTATTGCAGTCATCAGTACCAAAACAACGCAGTTACACTGATAGGAAATGCTTTGTGGCATGACATTATTTCAGAAGTGAACTCAGCTAATTACTACGCTATTCTTGTTGACCGGGCCAAAGATATTTCTAGAAAAGAACAATTAGCGATCCTATCCAGGCGAATATTAAATGGAAAAGTAGTGGAGTGACTAATCGGTTTGTATTAGACGCCGAAAGCTTATCCACCTCAATTTGTGAAACTATAGATAATTTGTTTTTTATAGATCTGATGTTGTGTGTTGCCCAGTTTTATGACAGCCTATTTGTTATGAATGGAGAATTTATCAGAATTCAAGCAAAGCTTAGGGAAAAGGTGTTTCATGCATCTTTTTTTTTACACTGTCACGCCCACAGATTAAACTTGGTTTTGACCGATTGCCTAAAAACAAATCAGCCAACCTTTGGAATTTTTTATTTGGTGAAACAAATCAGCCAACCTTTGGAATTTTCTATTTGGTGAAACAAATCAGCCAACCTTTGGAATTTTCTATGTGATGCAACGACTTAACGTATTTATATCATCCAGGAACAGTTGAAATGAACTTGCCTGAAAACAAATCGGCCAACCTTTGGAATTTTCTATGTGCTGCAACGACTTTACGTTTTTATATCATCCAGAAACAGTTGAAATAAACTTTCCTGAAAACAAATCGGCCAAACTTTGGAATTTTCTATGTGGTGCAACGGCTTTACGTATTTATATCATCCAGGAACAGTTGAAATCAACTGCTTTAAAACAAATCGGCCAACCTTTGGAATTTTCTATGTGGTGCAACGACTTTACGTATTTATATCATCCAGGAACAGTTGAAATGAACTTGCCTGAAAACAAATCGGCCAACCTTTGGAATTTTGTATGTGGTGCAACGACTTTACGTATTTATATCATCCAGCAACAGTTGAAATAAACTTGCCTGAAAACAAATCGGCCAACCTTTGGAATTTTGTACGTGGTGCAACGACTTTATGTATTTATATCATCCAGGAACAGTTGAAATGAACTTGCCTGAAAACAAATCGGCCAACCTTTGGAATTTTCTATGTGGTGCAACGGCTTTGCGTATTTATATCATCCAGGAACAGTTGAAATGAACTTGCCTGAAAACAAATCGGTCAACCTTTGGAATTTTCTATGTGGTGCAACGGCTTTACGTATTTATATCATCCAGGAACAGTTGAAATGAACTTGCCTGAAAACAAATCGGCCAACCTTTGGAATTTTGTATGTGGTGCAACGACTTTACTTATTTATATCATCCAGCAACAATTGAAATAAACTTGCCTGAAATCAAATCGGCCAACCTTTGGAATTTTGTATGTGGTGCAACGACTTTACGTATTTATATCATCCAGCAACAGTTGAAATAATTTTGCCTGAAAACAAATCGGCCAACCTTTGGAATTTTGTAGGTGGTGCAACGACTTTACGTATTTATATCATCCAGGAACAGTTGAAATGAACTTGCCTGAAAACAAATCGGCCAACCTTTGGAATTTTCTATGTGCTGCAACGACTTTACGTATTTATATCATCCAGCAACAGTTGAAATAAACTTGCCTGAAAACAAATCGGCCAATTTTTGGAATTTTCTATGTGGTGCAACGGCTTTACGTATTTATATCATCCAGGAACAGTTGAAATGAACTTGCTTGAACAGTTGAAATGAACCCCAGTTAGTCCCCCCCCCCCCGCCTCCCAGCTGAAATTTAGTTTCTCCAAAAATGTTGTCAAAACTAATATAAGCCTGCATAATTGAAGCATCCACTGAAACAGATCAGTTTTCTTTAGTACACCTTTATCTTTTTTATTGCTATACGGCTCGTTTATCAGTATTCTCTGTCATTTTCACTTGATTTAGGAAAATTGGCTCCACTTTTGAACCCCCCCCCCTCTGCTCCACAGGATTTTGCCAAAATTACGCCACTCGTTGGGTTATGAAATTAGAGATTTACTCGGAATGTTGTTGCAAACCAGGAACTGGATGACGTCTATTCCGTTTTGAATCAAAATGCTTGACCAAATACCTTCCTGGGACATGCTTTAAAAAATGAGTGCATTATATTTACAAAACAGTACAATTATCTGAAAATGATCATATATAAGAGATAAAACCATAATCGAAAAAAAGACACCCAATAAGGAATCGAACGCAAGACACTCTATTTCGAAGTCGAACGCTATACCCACAGGTCCACGCCTCTAACAATCAGATTTGATATATTAATGATTGTACCTTAATTGAGTAGCCTATTAAGGGGGTTTGGAGGAGGAGCATAGAAGAGTGATTCCTGCATTCATGCACGTAAGGGTTTTGAACCATGATTATTGCTACGATGTTACCGTTTTATGCTTCCAAGCCATTTAACTCATGACATAATACGGCACTTATTGTTTTTAGGGCTATATCACACTTACAAGCGGTATCACTGGTAAGCATCATACAAGCACGGGCAATGGCTTTCAAGTATGCCATTAAACATCACTCTAAAAAGTACTGGTAGCCCCAGCTTTTTCTCTCGAGACATGGCGCAAAAGGTACCCGTTTTACTGCCATTTGGAGATTGCTGATAATTGAATTTATATGAAGGATGTAGATATGAGCAATATCTTTTATATGAGCTATTCAAAATCCGTCTAGATACCTGCGACACCAATACACCCAATATCAATATGCCAATACTGATACGCGTGATATCAATATGTCCAATATCGATACAGTGTGCAGCCCTTTCCCCAGGGACTAAGGAGGGTCATATCATCACCAAAACCAAAGATACCTATGAAGCATATTGAATAAAATGGCTATCTCAAAATTGTTATTGGATGACTTTGGGGGAAAGGGGGCTAGTTGCCCTCCAATCTTTTTGGTCACTTCAAAAGGGCATTAGCAAACTTAATTTCCGTTCGAATGAGCTATTACAGTACCCATCTCTCTGTAACGTTCTGGTCACCCCCTAACCCTGCTAGAAAAAAAAGAAGAATAAAAGATAGGAGATAGTGCTACCCATGCAAAAACGTCATTTTCCTTCTTATTCAAGGAGGGGTTGCAATTTCCCAAAATTATGTTTTCAACCGTGCTGATTCCAATGGTTGACTTTTCATTTTGATCTGACGCCGTTTTTCAGTGGTTTCAGATTATTTTCGAAATCACCATAAATTTCTTTTCGCATAACCTTTTACTTTTAAGATGAACTGAAATAATAGTTACCATTCCTGAATCAGTGTCAGATGGGAATTTTTTTCACTAGGTAGTTTTTTTCTAAGCACGTTTTTTAACTTTTGGTTACTTTGGGCTGTGGTTCGCTCTTTACTAGGCTGCAACCATGATACATGACCATCATGACCTTAGTTCGGGATTTCTTCTGGAATGACTAAGGGTGGGGGGACGAATTCGAATTTAAAACCTTTTGGCAGAGCTTGACTTTATATAGTTTCCAAGATTTTGTGGGGTGGCGCAACAAATCCTCTTGGGTAACTTTGCCAAGACAGGTTCACTTGGGATTTGTCCACAAATATTTTCCAAAATTGAAGAATGATATGTACTCTTCCTAGCTAGTAGAAATATTTTTAAGGTTGAAATTTGTTTTATACCTTAAAAGTATTTCGAATAACTAGATAGGGAGGGGGATACCTCCCTCTTGAGCCTCTTGATGATCAGAAAATTATTTTTTTTTTCCGTCCAGGGGGAGCCAGATTCCAGGCATTTACAAAACAATCAGAAATCAAATTTTTAAAAACAAATTTTGTCACTTTAAATAAGGAGCAACATTAAATCTTAAAACAAACAGAAATTATTTCGTATATGAGGGGGTTCTTCCTCTTCAACACCTCGCTCTTTACGCTAAAATTTGAACTGTGTCTGAATTCCGTAAGAATGACTCCTGAAACACAAGGGTCGTTTTATTATAACAATGAGAAGTTTTTGTAAGTACTAACAATCTTTTATTTCAGGAGCGGGAAAACTGTGAGGTGTTGAGGAGGGGGAAATCTCCCTCATACACGTAATACTTTACGTTCGTTTTAAGTCTGCTCCTTACTTTAAGTTGAAAAAACTTTAATTTAATTTACGTATACATGTATGGTTGCTTCTAAGTATGTAAATTTTAATAATTTTTTTTATTAAGCTATAGGAAAAACAATTTTACTATTAAACGTAGAACTAACTAAACAACTGTTAAACTTGAATAAAAAAAACAAACAGAGATAAAACTAAAAAAAAACAACAAACGAGACTGAGTTTGTAACTTGAATAAACAAGACTATTGTTAAAGTGTTATAATGTAGGTCCTCATATGATCGTCGAAAAATGTACAGTAGATTTTGCTACACCAAATGTCTCTGATATTTCCCGCATGCTTCCCAGATAACAAAAGCGCCAAATTGTGATTAGAACTGCCTTTCTCAATTGTTTTTCAACACATGTGAACTTAGTAAGAAACACTTTATGGAAGTAGATCAACTATGAAGAAAAAAAACATGCAACACAAGAAAATTATAAAAATAGTAGGCTATAATTGGGATTAAAAAATTTAATTGACTTTCATTACTTCCACCAAATTTATAATTCAGTTGATAAACCAGGTTCGTAATTTCTCTACTTTTTCACATGAATCACAACACTAGATGCCTAGTTTTAATTGCTTTAAAAGTACTTGAAGATTTTTTTTTAATCCTATCTTGATTTACTTGAAAGTAAAATTTTCATGAAAAAAATGTAGGTCTTATCAGTATTTGCACTTAACAATAAAGAAATCGTTAAAATTTGTTGAACTAGAAAAAATGTTATGCTGCCTATTACACCACAAAGTCAAACCTGGTTGTGATTTGCATGGAAAGGTTTGTCTTAGCAGGACAAATAGATCATAATCACTATAGCTACAGAAAAAAAACACCTGTAGATGAATACAAAAGATTAAAACTACAAAATATTATTTATTATACAATAGACCTAATTGGCAAACTAAAGCAAATTATTTGTTTTATCAAAAACAATGTATTTGTATGTACAGAGGAAAAACCATGAAACACAGATTTGATCTGAACTGGTAGCATATAATTTGACGAGCATAGTTTTTTTTTTAGACTTAGCCTCAGTAATCACCTTTACAATTGGAAAGTATTGAAAAGAAAATACAATGGTACTACTCTTTAGTAGTAAGAACATTTCTTTGTCAGAAGTAGTCTTCACAAAGTATTACCATAAAATTTCGTCAACAGAAGGTCTATAGTTAAAAATAATGTCAATTAAAAAAAACACATTATATGCAATGTACAGCATACCCCCCCCCCTAAAAATGCTGGATTTATGCTCCGGCAGTTTAAGATTTTGCCAACAAGCATAGTCACCATTTTCATTGAACAACAACGGTCCTTATTTCTGGCTACATTAAACCATTAGAGGGGGGGGGGTCTAGGGAAGAAATGTCAAAATATGAACTAAACCATTAATATGAGCATAAAATTAACAATCTATAAATGCACCTTTTTGTTCTAGCACATCTTTTTCTGATGAGGTCCAATTCTACACCTTCACACTTTAAAATTTATTAGAAAAACTCTTCCCTAATATGAATTACAGTAGTCTTCTGATATATTACTGAAAATTACATATCTTATAAAATTAAAATATTTACCCTTGAACAGCAGAGCATTAGGATAATCTATCACGGTGAACGATATACAGGCTAACATGAATAGAATAATAAAAATTGACAAATTAAAAACCGAAATAAGCAATCTTACAATTAAGCTTCCAGCAATAGAAATTGTTGTTTCTAATCCTTGACAAATAACTGAAGATGCATTTGAATGTAAATTTAAAAACAGGCTTAAAGACCCAGTTTCTTCATCATCAGAAATTTGGTTCAGAAGTTTAAACAATTCATCAGCACTTGGAGTATCAATTAAAGGAACAGATCCTTCACCAGTAGATGACATATAAAACCCTAAAAAAAAAACAATATTAGATTTGTAACAATATCATGTTCTATAACTGACCCCTAGGGGAAAAGAGAGGAATCGGAATACTTCTTTTAAAATTGGATTTTCCTTCTTTTTAATGCTTGACAGTTTTAACCAATAAAGTATTGTACTTTTATCAATTACAATGGTGTTCAGGACCTATCAGGCTAAATAAAAACAGAAACAAAAGGTAAACTAACTACTAAATTTTGTTTTAACAAAGATGCACAAATTTTAAATATATACTCACTTCCCCAAAAATCCAGTTATCAACTATGATATATAAACACCAGATACCATACTAGTACAAAAAGTGAGTTTGAATAAAAAACAATGACCAGTTGAATTAGATTATAATTACCACCCCACAATTATCCAATTGACTAATAGCACTGCCAGTGGTGAAATAAGATAAGCAAATCAATTCTGCCATATTAAAATATGGTTTCTTTTATTTATTATATACAGAGTTTATAATTTTGTTTTTGATAAAGGTTCTGATCCCTACAAAGTTGGACATGTAAAAAGACTTTTAGTAAGAAATAAAACAAAATTCTTCATACAGATATCTGAGGGATTGGGCAAAATATAAAATAAATATTATCGAAAAAAGGGATATTTTTACCCAGATTTAAAATAAAGCTGATCATAATTAATTGCAACTTGGTCCTTTTGAGCCAAAAAGGTTCAGATATATACTTCAGAAGATCTCCCCAGGGCAATACTTTAGTCTCCAGTGGCACTAATTCACAAAAATGACGATGAAAGGGGGAGTATTTGTAAACTCTATTGTAGTAATATTGTTAAAACTGATGTGAAAACTAGATATTTATAGTGAGTAAAATCTAAGCTAATGTGTGCAAAGTTAACTTTGCTAAATTAATACCTTTCGCATACTGATTCTTTTTTAAGGCTAATTATACAATGTCATACTTTCTCTTTTTTGCATGAAATTAATTCAGTTTTATACAAAAGCTCAAATATAAATTATAGGTTAGTCAACCAGTCTATAGAACACAACAAAACATTTATAAATTTGAATATTTCAAACACTATATCTGGCATTTCTTTATACAGCTCTTGTTTGTCCCCATGTTGAGTTTGGCATGTTGGTTGCCAACCTGCACTTTAAGTGTGACATAGAGATACTTGAGAAGATCCAGCATAGAGCAACCAAGCTCTCTTTTGCCAAAACACAAATCTCCTACAAGCAACAACAAGAAAAGCTTGACCTGCCTACCCTAACATACTGTAGAAAGAGAGGAGATATCATTATTGCATTTAAGATAATGACCAGTGACAACACCAAGCCTGTTTTCAATGACAGTGAATACACCAGAACATGAGGAAATCCCATAAAACTGCACCAAAAATTTAGCAGAAAGTGTGAGAAATTCAACTTATTCATCAATTTTGTTGTTCCACTGTGGAATTCACTCAGCAAATCTACTATGTTGCCCAGATTAGTTGATAGCTTCAAGGTTGGTGTTGACCGTGATTGAAGTGGCAATTCATTGAAGACACAGTGGGACAAGCCAGCATCATTGAGCAGGGTCATTGAGCAACTGCCCCCCCCCACCCCTTGCCACCCCCAAATGAAGCCCCTGGCTATAGAGTAATGCAATCCATAGTGTCGTTTTCATTGTGTATACAATAATTAAACTGTTGTTTTTTGGGGTTTAGGGGGGTACCTAGGTTAGGTTACATATTTAATATATCCTATGCTTTACCCAACACCCCCCCCCCTAATGTGTTAATATATAGCCCGAATTTGTTTATAAACTATTATATATTCATCCTATTTATTTTGATTTCCTTAGGATTAACAAAACTTGACTTTTTAGAAAGGCCCATATAATGCCCAAGTATCAATATGATTTAAGGTAATAAGCTGGAAGAGATTATGAAAAAGACCTAGTTTAGAGGGTAGGAATTTCCCAAAGAAGCAATTATGATTGACTTTACCAAAGGTTATTCAAAAGTATAAGAAGGGAATTAGGTCTTGTCAAGGAGATTAATTGAGAAAAGGAGGTCTTGCAAATTTTTTTAATAACAAGAAAATATGAGTAAAATATAGATTAGTGGCTTCTGCTGATCTAAGAAAGCAATTAAGTAGGATATATAAAACTCAGCACAGGATCCAGAGCACTAATGATTCTCAGAAAGTAGCTACATACAGATGTACTCCTTCTATATCAAAGTGAACTTATATTTTCAAGCACTATACTATAAAAGTCAAATCTTAAGAAAAAGATCTGCTACTAAATTGCAGCACAAGTAAAGATTCTTGTGCCTCAAATGTTTGATAAATTCTGATTTATAAGGATTTTCATATTTATTTAATAAATTGTTGAAACAGATGCTTAATATGGCTCAAAGTTCTATATAAATAATGAAACTGGACGTATCTGTCAAAAGTTAGGCCTACTTAAAAAGAAACACCAAAAAATCATGAAAACATCATTACAAGCCATACAGTAGGCTACTTACCTCCATCATTCATACAACTACTTCGCTTTACTTTACCAACACTCTCCCCCTAATGTGCAAATATATAGCCTATATTTTCAATACACTTTTTCAGTTTTAAATTTTGTTAATGTTTCTTCTTTGTTGCTTAATCAGTTAAAAAAAAAGTATTGATTCATGGCAAAGTCTATGGAATATAAATAATTTGAGAAATAAATTTGTACAATAGGGGGGGGGGTGAGGGTCAATTATTTTAAGGAAGAATCGAGGCTAAGCAAGTATTTTATAATTCTATTTATACTTTAAAAAACCGAAGTCCAAATGGGAAATTGAAAACCCAAAAATTATTATAAATTTTTATTTTGCTAAAATTTAAATAAATAGGTTAGTGAATTAGGCTATCATATATGCAGTCCTTGAAAAGAGATGTTAGCTTGGCAATACCTTCCTGAATACATTTCATACCTTAGATCCTGAAAGTCTTATTCACGTAGCTCAACTACTTCCCAAGACACCAATAAGCCTCTCAATGAGAACTTAACCAGAAGTTTACTTAAAAATATACTAGCATTAATTGATTGCCAAAAAATCAACTTTCTGTCTTAATTTTTTATATGTGACTTAAGAATACTAAGGTCGATAACATTGACGAAGGCAATTTTAAGCATTTTTTGCAATTTTTGCTAACATCAGTGAGCTGTAAGATCTTAAGGTTCAATCAGACACATAGGATTTTCCTATAAAGGTTCAACAGACACATAGGATTTTCCTATAAGGTTGAAAGGAAATCCTCATAGGTTGAAAGGAATTCCGTTCAGACGTCGTTTTGACAGATTTTTAAAGTCTTATAGCAAGAAATTTGAAATATTACAAAATGTCTTTGAATTCTGACCTTGAAGATTAGGTTGCTCTATTAGGTGCAACTGTTTCTACTAGTATTTGCAGTTTGCAACAGAAGAGCCAGAAAAAGAAGAAGATGGTGGGTTCTTCCGGTACATGCTCTGAGTGCTCAATAATTAACACAGATGACTAGGTCTACTCAACTTTTTTTTTGGTCTAGGAAGATCCAGTTTTTCCTAATATCATTAATGCAAATTCTGTACTGATTGCATGCTTTACTAGTTGTGAACTATTCTATTTGGTCAATATATACCAAATCATATTATTTAGTTAGGAATAAATTGAATAAATCATTTGATGCCTTTTTTTATGCTGATTATGAATATAATAAGCATTTCTATCGGAAATGATATTCAGCCCACCCCCCTATAGCGGCGAGACCTACCCAAAACCTGAAGGGGCATAGCTAGGGGGGGGCTGAAATTCATTTCGATAGAAATGCTTATTATATTTGTAATCAGCATAAAAAAAGGCATCAAATGGTGTATTCACTTTAGTCCTAACTCAATAATATGATTTGGTAGATATTGACCGTCTATTTGCACTGCTAGGTAAAATTCTAGATGATAAGCTTTTTGCTAGGCTTAGCCTGCCTGTTTCAGAAAGTAGCCTAGTGACTAGGCTAAAGCAACAAACAAGTACCCACAGCAATGAATTGAAAGCCTAAAACATGTCCTGGGGAAGTGTTTACAAGCTCTTGCCTCATATTCCCTTTTAGAAAATTGTATAGCCTAGACTAGGTAAAGAAGACAGCTCTAGACTATTGACATAGCCTAATCTAACCTTCTCATCCCTGGGAAAATCAGAATAATCTCTTTCCTTAATTCTTTTTTTTAGTTAAATGTTTTGTACCTAGGTTTTGAAAACAATTTTAAGGAGTTATCCCTAATTCAAATAGGCAAGTAAGCAGCATTAAGCCTATAACTTTTTTCTAAATTTAATATTGCTTACAATTTCCCAATTTTTAAAAACCTTGTAAATGAAGAATTAGCAATAAAGTTCTACTTTTGACCATCTTGTAAAGGGGTTAGGTTCAGAAAATGAAACTTTCAGGGATGGGTCTACAGGCTAAAGTGTATCCTTGGGAGGTATTTTGATATACCTACCTCCACTCCTTCTCCCTCTAGAGGGTCATGAGCCTTAAAAAAATTGTGTTCAAAAAGTGAAACCTTGAAAAATAGATATTCTGCTTCAAGGAAGTACAACAAAATTGTTTTCAGCTTCACAACTTTTCTCAATTCCAATTTATAAGGTTTTAAAGATATAATAAAAAGTTTCCTAAATTTTTATAAAAAACAACATAGATGTGGCTTAAAATTCTATTCACAAAACAGTAATTGCATTTTCAGAACTAAACCCAGAGAAAAAGTAACTGAAAACTGAAAATTAAATTAAGATATTGTTTCGTCAAAATTTCAATAAATATAGACCTGTCATGTAGACAAATTTGAGAACCCTCTTGAGAGAGAAGGAGTGTATATAAGTACTTCAAAACACCTTCCCATGACATACCTTAGCCTTTAAACCCATCCTTGAAAGTTTCATTTTCCTAACCTAACCCCTTTCCAAGATTGCCAAAAGTACCTAAGCAGAATTTTACTGAATTAGCAAAGGGATTAGGCTCTAAACACTTTTCTTAAGCCTTGTTTGTGATGTAAATCTTTTCTGATAGTTTCACTGGTAAAATTCTTGATAAAGGGCTTTTGGCTATCTTAGAATTTGGTTGATTTAGGCAAATAAGATTTTAAGGAATAGATCCAGAGCCTCAATGATATCCTAGGAAGATAGTATGAAGCTACTATCTCTACTTCTCTTTTATTTCTTGGGCTTATAAGAAATTGCTTGCTTTAATTTATATTGTATATTCACTCCTGTAAGTTTCATGTGCTTAATATACAACCTTTGGGGTTCTCCAAGAGTTCAAATAAATATGGCAATATAAAAACAGGGGGAGGGCATTGAAATTGTCCATAACAAGGATATGAGTTGAAACATTTAAAATACATGCTAAAAAAAAGTTATAAAGTTTTGTTCAATTTTCTGACTTTTTATGAATAAAGTAAGGCTTCTCTGATGCTTGACGTAGTCTTATTAGATGCTTGATTAGTTAGTTGAGTTTTACAATTTTGGTTTTTATTGATTGTTTTTCAGTTGAGAGATATCCATGGGTTCTATGGTGCCCTCACAAAAGAAATGGAGGAGATGGACCCTGAGCTGTTTTTTAAGACCTATTGGATGGATAAAGAGCATGTGAATGCTATTGCAACTCTGGTCCAAGTTGATTTTGTGAAAGAGGACACAATAATGAGACCTGCAATTCCAGTTAAGGCCCATTTAGCTGTGACACTTAGGTGAGAATTATTCTGTACTTTTGCTTTTAGCATAGATTAGGACCCAAACAGTATAGATTCTTGGGATCTGATAACATATTGCTGTCATACTGACTCAGTACCAATATAATTTGCTGATAAATTCCTCTCTGGAAATAAAACCTTATCTGAAGTTTAAACCTCCTATTCTTTGCTCATATTCATACTCACTTGTTTCTCCATTGTCTATACACTCCAAAGAACAGCCTCAACAAGTCACTGTGGATTCCGAATGGATTTATGTTTTTTATGATGTTCATATTATGGGAGAGAGAGGATTGTTAGAGGTGGACTTTGTTTTGAACTACCTGTTCAATGTTGTGAAGTAAAGAGTATCAAGATTGAATGTGATTCACTCATCCATCTGATGTGTGGTAGGTGGAGTTGGATGACGTTTTTTTACTTTTACCTTATGATGTTATTTATAAATCAAAGAATAGAGGCTTAATATGATCTTTTTTGTCTACTATTGATTCCCCACTGGGAGCCCCATTCGTCATGAGAATTATGCCTTGCATCTGGTGATACAAACAAAGACAAAATAATAAGCAATAATTTTATTTAGATAATCACCGAAAGATAAATAGACAACGGAGTTTCAGTAAACAGTATGACAAAAATGGCTTAAACTCAGTGTTGTTCCTCCAGACTGAATTTATGGTTTATGCATATATGCCTGAGTTGGAAGCATGTTTCCCCTATTTGGTTGTTCCCATTACTGTTAATATATTCTCTGAGGCCAACCTGACTCTTATACATGATAATGGTAATAAGCTTACCTAAGCTATGGATGTCAGGTATTGTGTTATCTTGGAACGATAATTTTGACAGGACCTGTGCCTGTCATCATCAGGTTCAAATTCAAGACTCTTATATATTCTGGCAAGAGTCTTGAATTTGAACCTGATGATGACAGGCACAGGTCCTGTCGAAATTATCATTCCAAGATAACACAATACCTGACATCCATAGCTTAGGTAATCTTATTACCATTATCATGAAATTACTGTTAATCATTTTATTCATGTTTTGCACTGTGAAACAATTAATCCAATTTTGTTTGGAAAATGATGCAGGCTTCATAGATATATTTGGCATAAAGGCTAAGAATCTGAAAGTGATGTTAATACTGATATATTGTTTTTTTTTTAGAGGAAATACCTTGAGATTGAAAAAAAATGCCAGGATAATTGTTTGAATAACTTAGATATTTTGTCTCACAAACCCATATTTTTTTTTTGCCTAACCAAAATGAACTTCAGGCAATGTATTTATCTGTTTAGAAATATAAACTCAGTTTTTGACCTATTTATTACTACAAACACTTGATTAAGCTACGTGATCGACACTGCCAGATTTAAATGAGGAACAAATGGCCTTGATAAATTTCTTTGTGATTTAAGGTAAAATACCTTATTTGGAGTTCATTGACTGTTAAAATATTTTATGTGCACCAGTCAATATAATTTTTGTCAGAGGCTTGGTTATTAAGGTAAATTGAAAGTTCTCTACCCTTTGTACTTTGCAGAAATTAAGTCAGTTTAAGGTTTTGATTTTATGCCCAATTTTAGAAAGCATATAAGTGTGATATAAATGGATTTGAACTATTGAGTGTAGCTCCTTTCACTTGTTTTCTTAGATGGAGAACAAATCCCTTTTATATATACATATTACATAAATATTTTATTTTCAGATATCTTGCATGTGGGAATTTTATGGCAACATTATCATTGTGTTACAGAATGGGACAATCCATAATTTCAGGCATCATAAAAAAGCATGCGAAACAATTTGGAAAAACATATAACCTATTTATATGAAGCCACCTTACAAGGAAGATTTTTATGCAATAGCCAGAGATTTTTCTGAACTTCAGGACTTTCCACATTGTATTGAGGCAATTGATGGGAAGCACTGTCAAATTCAGTGTCCGTCTGTATCTGGTTCTTATTTTTTCAATTTCAATCATTTGTACAGCATAGATTTAATGATTGCTGTAGATGCTCGCTACAAGTTTATTTATATTGACGCAGGCGCTAAAGGAAAGGAAATTTACAGCAATGTCTTTTCTAGGTCAAGCTTTGATACTGCTTTGCACAATGTCACCCTACCCATCCCTGACCCATTTTTGTTGTCAGACACAGACTATTTTTTCCCATTCGGTTTTGTTGTGGATGAAGCTTTTGCTGTCCAAAAAAACTTAATGCGGCCGTATCCAAAGTATGGCAGCCTCACTTAACAACAGAAGGTATTTAATTAGTATCTGTCACGGGCTAGAAGGGTGGTAGGCAATGCATTTGGGATAATGTCCATGATAATTAGAATCCTCAAAAGTAGTGTCAATTGCAAGCTGGAAACAATAGACCTGATACTGAAAACCACTTGCATCTTGCATAACTTTCTTTCAGGATCTAATTTGTCATGAAATAACTTCATCACCCTTGTTGACTGGAAAGTAAATAGGCAAATTATTCCAGGCTCTTGGCGCAACAGCTCTAGCCTAGAGTCAGCCGGAAATTTATCCAGCAATTTCTCATCTAGAAATGCTATCCTAGTAAGAAATACCTTTAAGGAATATTTTACTGGTCCTGGATCTGTTCCGTGGCAGGATCAGTCTGTGCAAAATGGGATATATTAGTTTCAGTCAGTAAAATTTTTTTTTCTCTTTCCAGTTTGCAATTGAGGCTATTTCTATAAAACATGTAGGTTACATCGAAGTTTGTTTTGGGATTGGTGGAAATACCGGAATAGCATCTTAGTGCAATTTGTTTTTTAATGATTAGTATTCTTTAAAGAGAACAGTGCCAGTTAATCTTGAGAAATAGAAAAAAAATATTAGATGAAAATGATCTTTCTAGAACTAAGAACTATTTTTGAGAAAAAAACCCATTTATTTATTAAATTTTTTATTTTTTTCATGGGTTACCTGTGGCAATGTTTAATAGATCTTAAAAACTAATTTCTTTGTTATTATTTCTCAAACATATATAACAAGTATTTTAAATAGAATGTTTTGTTAAACACCAACACCCCAATCAGATTCAAAGCATGTTTTGTCTTCATTTTGAAATTGAAGCTATTTGCCACTGAACTAGTAATGTTGCTTAAGCAATACAATTTTTTTTCCTTTTTCGATTTTATTTACTTGCTTAAACCAGTACACCTCCTAAACCCCATAAAGTAAAAACCTCAAGATGTTTCTTTTTTAAGCCCTTATCTTTTTTCAGTACTAAAACATGCACAGAAAGGTATCAAAATTACAATATTTATTTTAAAAATTTGGAAAGAAAGAAAAAATTATCCAAATATTTTTTCAACAATAGCCATTCTATCTGTGCTAGTAATCTCCTTTTCTTCAGTGTCTACTTTATTCTTGTATTCCATAGTTTTTAGTACTATTTTAATTTGTATTTTGGTAACATGACACATATACTGGACTAGGCAGGATTGTTTCTCCTATTAATGTTATTTAATTTTTGTATTGCCTAGTGATTGGTTTGCTTTAATGATTATTTGTTCATTTGGGGTCTAATTTTTTGGGGTCTCCAATTACCTTCAAATGGATCACAGAGTTGATAGACAATTGGAATTGCCTCTATTCAGTCCCTTACACCTTAGTTCTTCTTAGGATGGATGATAGACTATCTATCAACCATTGTTGTATGTTTCTTAAAAAGGTATGCTAGCTTTGCATCTAACAGAGACAATCTGTCTTGGCTTTACTCTAATTAGCCATGGCTCTCCAGTTTTTCATCATTTCCATCAATTTGATTTTAATTCAGTTTTTTTCTTCTTCTTGTCCTTTGTTTTTTTTTTTTTTTTTTTGTTAACTTTAATTAATTTTAATTACTAAATGTACTTGTTTTTGGCATCACTGCCCTTTACTTTCTACAAACATGTGTACCGATTATACTACAATATCAAAACAAATAAAAAAGTTATCTATCTTATATATGTATGTTAAGTGCCAAAACCAACAATAAGGTTATCTACCATACATGATTTATTAGGACCTAGACTTGATCAAATCCAACCAAATCCAATTGAGGAAGCCATACTTGAATCAATTAACTAAAATTTGTGTGCAAGTAACTTACGAAATATAACGCTTGTAATTTAGTATTGATAAGCATAATGGTTTATATAAAAAAAAGAAAAAAAGCACAATTACTCAAGCTTATCAAGCTCTTGTTCAAAAACCTCCAGAATAGCCTTCTGAATACGGATTTGGCTATTCAAGGGAAGGCCATCCAAATTTTTTGCAAGCGTGCAACAAAATCCATAGTTTCTTGACCCTTCCCACTTGTCCTTTTTATTGATCCTAGTTTCAAGAAACTGCTTGACAACAGACATGGTATGTTGTACATCTGCTGTCTGTTGTAATTCTTCTGGTGCAGTGGGGAGTCTTTTTCTTTTATTGTGAGAGTTGGAGGTGGAAGTAGGGGTCGAGGGTGGAGTTGAGGTTATTGGGAGGTTAAACCGTTATTGGGAGTGTTGGAGGTGGAAGTAGGTGAAGAGGTGGGGGTAGATTCTAGGTGAACAAAAGTGGTTGGAATAGGAGAATAAATTGGGGTTGGTGAAGGATTTGGCACACTTGGGATTTGCAGTTGGCTTGGGATTTGCAGTTGGGATTTGGGATTTTGAAGGCGGCGGGGGGGCGGGGCAAAGATTTCAAATGTGGATTTTGATTTTGTTATTAGTTGGCTTGGGGGTTGGGGGAAGATTTCACATGAGGAGTTTGAGTTTGATATTTGGAGGAGTTGGGGAGTGGGAAAGTGTTCACCTGCGGACTTTGATATTGGGATGATTGGGGGACGGGGAAAAATTATACATGAGGAGTTTGAGTTTGATATTTGAAGGATTGAGGAATATCTGAGTAGAGGTTTGATGTTGAGATTTCATCACTTGAAGTGGTAGTGGGTAGGTCTATGAGTCCATCATCTCCAGAGAGCTGAATAATGACTGTCTCTTCAGTATGTTCCAGATTCCCTGATGTCCTGCAAGACAAAGTAAGTTGAAAATATTTCCATTTACACTACAAAGCACATATATTTTTAGTTTTTAACCCTATTTGTACCTATCTTTGAAAACCAGAAAATTAAACAGTCCAATTTTTTTCACAGAAAGTAAACAGAACAGAAGAAAGATACAAATGGTTGGTAGTTTGTCAATGATTACTATGACTTAATAGCCTTGCAATCAGCATTACTTGAATCCAATTTCCATAATCTTAAATGCAGAGCTTTGGCCACCATTTATTAAATATTTTATACTAAAAAATTGTCACTGGCAAATCTTTTTAAATGATTGAACAATCTATTTTGACGCCATTTCCTTCTGAACTTTCTTTTAATGCTTGGTCTGGGGCGAATCCAGGATTTTTTGTGTGGTGGGGGGTGGGTCAAAATAGGTTGATCCAATAAAAAAAATTTAGGGGGGGGGGGGTAAAATAGGTTGATTCAACAATGTTGCGTTCGGCGCAATTTTAATTAATTGAAACTTGAGCTAATTAATTAAATTAAACAACTTTATACTCTGCTGGGGGCACCCCCCCCCCCCGATATGCCCCGGAGGGGGGGGGCTTTTTTACGCCTATCAATTCTTTTTCATAAAAAAGCTAATGAACTATTTTGAACTTTAATGTTATTTATGAAAGTATAATTATATATATTTACAAAAGACTATTAGATGGTATAATAGATTCAAATTTGCTTCTTGGGTCAAGTAGAGCATGAAGAACAACAGAAAAACGTTTAAAACTAATTAAGAAAGAAGTATACATAAATGGAAAATGAAAAAACACAAACAAAGAAAGAGGGGGGAAGTTGTATTTCAATTATTCCAGGGAGAAAAATAAAAACTTACAGGGACAAGATGCATCACAAAGCAGTAAAATTTAAAGGAAAATGGCTATAGCAGCATACAAACAAATAAAAAGAGACCCAGGAGCCCTGTTTATTTCAGGACATTTTTCAGGAATCATGAAAAAGGCCAATAAACTATTTTCAAACCTCTCAGTAAGATCATGGGTTTGTGATTAAGTTAGTATGGGCGAGGTGGTTCTGTAGGGGAACAGTAACTGGGGTTAAGAAATTCATTGAAAATATCCTAAATATGCATATTGAAATGATGGACTTAACAAAACGCTAGAAAATACTATCCCTTTATTTTTTGGTGGATTTATGATTAGGTTTCATGTTTGGACTGGAGTAATGAATTGCCCATCTTTTTTACCTTTTTTATTTTATGTTAATTTAGTTGCCTTCTCCACCACATGGAAAAGCTCTACTTTTAGGGTGAATTTATTGTGTTCATTAATAAATTTAAGGAAACCACTCCATTACATAGATATAAAGGAATACTTTGAAAGGTAACGAAAAGTTCTCTTTCTAGATACCTATAAATACTTACTGTGTATAAACAATAAATGAAAACCATAAATCTTACCATCTGGGATTATGATGCTTCAAGAGAAATTGCATTGACCTAAAGTGAGGCCACTTTGAAAATCCCCAATCTTCACCACCATCCCCACTTCTTTTGTTTCGTTGTGCATTAAGCTTCTTGAAAAATTCATTTCTCAGATACCTCCAGGTATTTTTGCACCATTCAACTGAAAACAAAAATGTTATAATAAATTGAAGGTCCTTAGTAGATTGTTAATACATTACTGAAGTTGGTACAACTAAAAGTACTAAGGTCTACTGCACATAAGGACCATGAAAGATGAGTAAATCTTTAATAATTAGAGGTGACTGCACAAAAATATTAACAGTAAGATTTCAACAAAATATTTTAGGATAAAATACAGGCATCATCTATAGGAAAATGACCAATAAGGTTTCAATAAAACATTTTAGGATAACATGCAGTCATCATCAATATGAAAAATACTTTCCAATCACAATAATCATTCAAAGATTTGACCAGATCATCAAGTTCAACACATCTCTAATCAACTGCAAATGTAACATAAATCAAAATTAATAAAAACTTCAATTCATCGACAGTTTGAAAAAATTGGGCTACTTGAAAAAATCTATTACTTTGCGACCTGTACTCAAAAGAATATAATCAAAATAAAATTCTATTTTGCAACCAAAACATTCTAGATACATTTAAATTGCAAGCCACCCCCAATTTTTTGCAAATAGCTAGCAGACAAAAAAAAAAAAAAATGCATGCAAGACAAAGATTTAAAAGGCTACAAAAAGGTTAGTTTGGAACCAACGGTATTTTGGCATTATTATTTGGATTAAGAGCAAACCGTCAATACAGCAATGTCGAAATTTTGAAAATACATACAAAATGGAAATTATTTTCAAACAGTGTTGTTTGAGTAACCAGACTGAATTTATGCAATTTTTGCCCAATTATATACTGAGACTCTATTGTCTGACTATCTTTGTGTGAGTATCTATATAAAATTATTGCTTATTAATTTGTCTTTATTTGTATAATGAGATCCAAGAAAAAAAGGAAATGAACAAAGGTGCAATGATGTATCTGTTTTCTTTAGACAGACTGAAGGGACAAACCTCAAAGCTTTGAAAAATTCAAGATAACTTGTGGTTCATTTTCAAAGGGGACTTTCTTTGGATTCTTTTCCATCCAACTAAAAGCAATAGGGACAGCATCAGGTACAAGTGACCTTTTTCTTAGTCTACATACATAGGGTGAAGTCATGCAGCTCTATACTAGCCAATAAACACATGGTAAATATATAATATGGACTAAACATTTGGGAAAGGTTGGGTTCGAATTGAAGGTATAGATGCATGGTTGATCCTCTACATAAGGAAACATGTTAAGAAAATAATAATTCATAATATGCAGAATAATCCTAGTTAACATATTCTGAAGGGGAAGAACCTTTATCTTCAATTCTTTTCTTGTTTTTCTAAGAAATTCATGAATTTCTTAGAACATATATATAAGGCTGTACCCAGGATTTTTTTTGGGGTGGGGGGTGGGAGGGGGTTCAATCCTCCCCCTGGGTATGACCTTGACTACATATTGACAAAGTACATACCCCACCCCCATAATGTGTAAACATATACCCAGAATTGCATTCTGGATCTAAATACAACCTTCATGTGCATCACAGATAAACTTTATGCCCACGCCTAAATGGATCAAAATCAGATTATATATTTGCAGGTCATGGGGGTGGGGGTAAACTTGATCTGTGATGCAAATGAAGAATATATTTAAGTTCAGGATGCAATTCTGGGAATACATTTGCATCTTACAGGGGTTGGGGTATATACTTTGTTAATATATAGGTTCTAAGAAATTCATGAATTTATTAGGAAAACTGGAAAAAGAAGTGAAGATAAAGATTCTCCCCTTGCAATATATGTTAACTGGGATTACTCTGCATATTCTGAAGTAAGAACTGTTTTCTTAACAAGTTTCCTTATGTGGAGGACCAGCCCTGCATCTATACTGAACTTAATCAGCAAAAATAAGAATTAAAGTAGCCTATTATATTTGGAAAAATTATAAATAGGCATTAAACTGTATGTTCATATGTCGATTATTCCATATTTACCAATATACGTTAAAAACTACAAATTTGGGCAATCACAACAGTAGCCTACAACAAATGCTGTAGTTGTAATTGGATTCAAACCCTTCCTAAAGGTTTAATTTGTATAATGAGGCAGCCAACTGTTCATAAAAAAAAACAAATAAAAAGCAAAGGCAAGCCCATAAATCCTATCTATGTGGAAAAGGGAGTATATAAGACAGTAGGCTACCTGGCTGTCCAATTTTAATAGCTATTTGATTCCATCGGTCATTTTTAAATTTTGCATTTTTATAACTATTATTGCTTGTGTCATACAGAAAAGGATGGTTTTGGACAAAAGCAATCAAGTCCATATATGCTTCTACTTTCACATTAACTCTTTCCTGGCTTTGTTGTTGTTGTTGTTGTTTGGGGTTTGACGCGTTCGACCAATCGGTCATATGCGTTCGTATCACTCGATTAATCTGTGCCTTCTGTAATCGCTAGCTTGCTTGGGTTTCACTTTAGTCAATAATCATTGAGCCATGTCAGGTATCACTTATTGTGCTATTGGTAGGGGGTCATTCACATGTAGCAAATGCCTGCGTCGACAAACAAGAATCAGAGTAATTCGGCACTGCTTTGTCATAAAACAATTAAAATACAATTGCAACACAATTAAATAAATAATGCCAATATACAACATTCCTGTCACATGCGTCAACTAAAAAAAAAAAAAAAAAAAAAAAAAAAAAAAAAAAAAACTTAAAGGGAATGAACGCCTGGCTTTGATCAGTCATTTTTATAATTTTCTCATTCCTCTTGAAGGTAAAATAGGTTTTTCCCTTTGTAAAATCAGAAATCCTATCACCCTCATAGGGTCGAGTTGAAAAAATTTCAACTCAAAAATCCTATCGCCCTATGAGGAAAACCTCATAGGAATCCTATCACCTTCAAAGGATTTTGATAAAATCCTAAGCGTCTGATTGAACCTGTTGTCTTAGAACAAAGATGAGTTAAAAAACGATAATCTTGCAGAAAGATGTAAGATCTTAGATGTAGATCTTAGTGCTAAAAAACGGGCCTATTATGTAAACTGGGTAAAGTTCTACCAAATCATATTATTGACTTAGGAATAAAGTGAATACACCATTCGATGCCTTTTTTTATGCTGATTACGAATAAAATAATCATTTCTATCGGAAATGAATTACACCCCCCCCCCCCCTCTATATATACCTAACCCTGAATTGGCATATATAGGAGGGGGGGCTGAAATTCATTTCCGATAGAAATGATTATTATATTCGTAATCAGCATAAAAAAAGGCATCGAATGGTGTATTCACTTTAGTCCTAACTCAACAATATGATTTGGTAGAACTTAACCGTAAACTGGCGATCTTTCTCCTTCAAAAATGAATTATCGGTTTTTCACACTAATTTAAGACGTATATAGCTGTGTCAATTTGCACTTGACCAATTTAATGAATTAGTTTTCATTTTAGGTGTCCTTGGTACTTTAAAGAATAAATTAGCAAAGTACCTTGCGTCAGTGCAATGGATAGAGAGGCGCCTTAAGATCCCGCCTGATGCAAGGAAAAGGAATAAGGTATAAGCCAAATATAATTTTTTCTGTATTTTTTTTAATAAAGACATACAACTGTCTTATTTTTGCTGGCTTTGCCTTGCCGCGGGTATGTTAAAATTAATTATTAATAATAAATAATAATTCATTCACACCATCCTCATCCCTCCTCCATCCTGTGACAATTCACACCATCCTCCTACTTCGGCTCCCTGATGACCTGATTGTATAGCCTACCTGATATATAGCCTTAGGATAAATATAAATATAAAAAAAACATTGAAATCCTTACTTTGTAATATATATATTACATTTTTTTATAGATAGATAGATAGATAGTTAGAAAATGTATTTAAAAGCCAAAGGACATATACATGAATATTTAAACAACTAAACAAAAATAACGAATTTCAACTAAACTATTAAAACAAGGAAAACAAATTTATACAAACAACTAAAAGTTTCTTCTCGTTATTTTTTAACTACACACTTTTCCTTAAATTCAAAACTTCCTCAAGGTAGCTGCAAACTGCCTCTATTACGGGTTTTGCCCTCGACTCAAGAATACCAGGGAGAGAAGGGGCATCCTTTCCAAAAAAAAACTCTCTCTTAGGCTTGAAAACCCCCGGCACTGAATGAGAAGATACTTTACATAGGATGCTTACAAATGAATGTGTATTGTTAGTTTAATATACATATACTGATGTTTAGCAATCAAAATGTTAAAATTATTTGATTTATTAAAGTTTTAAAAGTAAAAACATTTATATTTTTTTCAGTAAAGTGCAAATTTTGTTCTGGCCTTGGGAAGGCATAGGGGTTTTGCGCCCAACTTATGTTAATTTTTGGCTCGTTTTGAGTTTGACTCGGTTATTTATTTCAATTTCTGTTCGATTTGGGTTTCATTTATTTATCGATGCTGATTTGTGATATTTTCGAGTTTGGTAGATTATTTGATTTTATTGTTGCTCATTTTTTGTTTAATGGAGTTCTTTACTTTTCTATGAAAAACTTATTTTGTGGAAAAAGTTTTTTATATTAATTTCTGTTCGTTTTATATTGATACAGTTTTTTCAGGGAAAAAAAAATAACACTTTAAATCTTTTTCTTTTTCAAGACTTTGTAGTTTGGCCTGCTATTTGTATGCTGGAGAAAATTTTTCAGCAATTTTTAACAACATACACCATTTTAAAAATCTGTACACAAATAGTACTGGTTAACATACCTCCTCTAGTTGACCTGAAATGGAAAACTTGATTCCATTCGCCAAAAAATCTGTTTACTTTCTTTGATAGCTTTGATACATTTACACTATTTTGATTTGGTTAAATTTTAAGAGCAGAAGTAACCTCGAAAGTTTGAACATAATACCCTCTGTCGTTCTTGGGATGCTGTTGAGATGCTTTATTGGGAATTAGCATTATCACAGCGAATTTTGATTTAATCTTAAGGCAATATTTATTTTTTAAACATAATGGGAAAATGGGAGGGTGGGAGTGGAAGGGGGATTAGTTGCCCACCAATCACTTTCGACTATTAAAAAGGGCATCAGCCCTTTCTATTTTAAATCGAATGAGCCCCTTTCGAAGTTCCCACGACAACTCCTTCAATACGAAGTGCCCTGATCTAAAGAACAACAACAACAAAAAACATTACTAATCACTTTCGACTATTAAAAGGGCACTATCCCTTTGAATTTCAAATCGAATGAGCCTTTTTCTTAAGTTTCTACGACAACATCTTCTATAAAAACCGTATATGCCCCCAGGGTATAACTTAAAACCCGTGCCCTGAGGGCTGTGGGGGAGTATCATCCTCAAAAACATATTTTCTATTTTCAAATTAACTCCGTTGAACAAAATGGCTATCTCAAAATTTGTATTGGATGTGTTTGGGGGAATGATGGTCGTGGGTAGGGCTAGTCGCCCTCCAATCACTTTCTACTGTTAAAGAAGGCACTAGCCCTTAGAATTTTCAATCGAATGAGCTTTTTTGAAGGTTCTATGACAATACCTCCTATAAAAACATTATTTGCCCTCAGGGCATAACTTAAAACCCTTGCCCTGAGGGTTGTGGGGGAATGTTCTTCTCAAAAACAGATTTCCTATCTGGAAATCAACTACGCTGAACACAATGGCTATCTCAAAATTTTAATTGGATGTGTTTTGGGGAATGATGGGCGTGGGGGGGGGCTAGTTGCCCTCCAATCACTTTCGATGATTAAAAAGGGTACTAGCCCTTTGAGTTTCCAATCGTGTTAGCCTTTTTTGTTTCTCCGATAACGCCTTCTGTAAAAACCTTATATGCCCCCAAGGCATAACTTAAAACCCTTGCCCTGAGGGTTGTGGGGGAGTGTCCTTCTTAAAAACATATTTTCAATCTGGAAATCAACTAGCCTACGGTAAACAAAATGGCTATCTCAAAATTTTGATTGGATATTTTTGGATGAATGATGGACTTGGGGGCGCTAGTTGCCCTCCAATCACTTTTCTATTAAAAAGGGCACTAGTACTTTGAATTTCCAATCAAATGAGCCCCTTTTGAAGTTTCTATGACAACGGCTTCTGTAAAAACCTTATATACCCCAGGACATAACTTAAAACCCTTTTCCTGAGGGTTGTTGGGGGGTGTCCTCCTCAAAAACGTATTTTTTATGCGGAAATCAACTACGCTGAACAAAATATCTATCTCAAAATTTTAATTGGATGTGTTTGGGAGAATCATGGGCGTGGAACTAGCCCTTTGAATTTCCAATCGAATGAGCCTGTTTTAAATTTTCTACGACAAAGCCTTCTTATAAAAACCGTATATGCCCCCAGGGCATAACTTAAAACCCTTGCCCTGAGGGTTCTGGGGGAGTGTCCTCCTAAAAAACATATTTTCTATCTGGAAATCAACTAACCTACGCTGAACAAAATGGCTATCTCAAAATTCTGATTGGATGTGTTTGGGGGAATGATGGGCGTGGGGGACCAGTTGCCCTCCAATAACTTTCAACTATTAAAAAGGGCACTAGCCCTTTGAATTTCCAATCGAATGAGACTATTTTGAAGTTTCTACGACAATTTCTTCTATAAAAACCTTATATCCCCCAGGGCATAACTTAAAACCTTTGCCCTCAGGGTTTTGGGGGAGTGTCCTCCTCAAAAACATATTTTCTATCTGGAAATTAACTACGCTGAACAAAATGGCTATCCCAAAATTTTGGGATGTGTGTGGGGGAATGATGGGCGTGGGGGGGGGGCTAGTTGCCCTCCAATCACTTTCGACTTTTAAAAATGGCACTAGCACTTTGAATTTCCAATCGAATGAGACTGTTTTGAAGTTTCTACGACGGCGCATTCTATAAAATCATTCTATGCCCCCAGGGCGTAACTTAAAACTTTGCCCTGAGGGTTGCGGGGGGATGTCCTCCTCAAAAACATATTTTCTATCTGGAAATCAACTAGCCTACGCTGAACAAAATGGCTATCTCAAAATTATGATTGGATGTTTTTTGGGGAATGATGGGCCTGGGAGGTGGGTAGGTGCCCTCCAATCACCTTCGACTTTTAAGAACGGCCCTAGCCCTCTGAATTTCCAATCAAACGAGCCTGTTTTGAAGTTTTTACGACAACCCCTTCTATAAAAACCTTATATGCCCCCAGGACATAACTTAAAAACTTTGCCCTGAGGGTTGCGGGGGAGTGTATATATATACACTATATACGGGGGAGTGTATAGAAAATATATTTTCTATCTGGAAATCAACTATCCTACGCTGAACAAAATGGCTATCTCAAAATTTTGATCGGGTGTGTTTAGGGGAATGATGGGTGTGAGGGGGGGGCTAGGAGCCCTCCAATCACTTTCGACTATTAAAACGGGCAATAGCCCTTGGAATTTCCAATCGAATGAGCCTTTTTTGAAGTTTCTACGTCAACGCCTTCTATAAAAACCTTATATGCCCCCAGGGCATAACTTATCGACTATTAAAAAGGGCACTAGCCTTTTGAATTTCCAATCAAATGAGCCTGTTTTGAAGTTTCTACGACAATGCCTTCTATAAAAACCTTATATGCCCCCAGGACAAAACTTAAAACCCTTGTCCTGAAGTTTGTGGCAAAGTTTCCTCCTTATAAAGATATTTTCTATGTTGAAATCTACTACACTGAAAAAATTGGTATCTCAAATTTTGATTGCATATGTCTGGGGGAAGAGTGAGTGTGGAGGGGGGGCTAGTTGCCCTCCAACGACTTTCGAATATTAAGAAGAGCACTAGCCCTTTACTTTCCAATAGAATGATCATGTTTTGAAGTTTCTACGACAACGCCTTCTGTAAAAGTCTTATATACCCCCAGTGCATAACTTAAAACCCTTGCCCTGAGGGTTGTGGGGGAGTGTCCTCCTCAAAAACCTATTTTCTATCTGGAAATCAACTACGTTGAACAAAATGGCTATCTCACAATTTTGATTGCATGTCTTTGGGGGAAAGATGGGCGTGGGGGGGGGGCTATTATGCCCCCAGGAAATAACTTAAAAAACTTTGCCCTGAGGGTTGTGGGGGAGTTTCCTCTTCAAAAACACATTTTTTATCTTGAAATCAATACGCTGAACAAAATGGCTATTTCAAAATTTTGATTGGATGTGTTTGGGGGAATGATGGGGGTGGGAAGGGAGGCTAGTTGCCCTCCAATCACTTTCGACTATTAAAAAGGACACTAGCCCTTTGAATTTCCAATCGAATGAGCCTGTTTTGAAGTTTCTACGACAGCATCTTACATAGAAGCCTTATATGTCCCCAGGGCATAACTTACAACCCTTGCTCCGAGGGATATGGGGGAGTTTCCTCCTCAAAAACACATTTTCTCTCTTAAAATCAACTACGCTGAACAAAATGGCTCTCTCAAAATTTTGATTGGATGTGTTTGGGGGAAGGATGGGCGTGGGGGGAGATAGTTGCCCTCCAATCACTTTTGACTATGAAAAAGGGCACTAGCCCTTTGAATTTCCAATCGAATGAGCCTGTTTTGAAGTTTCTACGACAACGCCTTAAATAAAAACCTTATATGCCCCCAGGGCATAACTTAAAACCCTTGCCCTGAGGGTTGTGGGGGAGTGTTCTCCTCAAAAACATATTTTCTATCTGGGAATCAACTACGCTGAACATAATAGCTATCTCACAATTTTGATTGGATGTGTTTGGGGGAATCAGTGGCGTGGGGGGGGATAGTTTCCCTCCAATCCCTTTTGACTTTTAAAAAGAGTACTAGCCCTTTTAATTTCCAATCAAACGATCCTTTTTTGAATTTTCTACGAGAACGCCTTATATAAAAACTTAATATGCCCCCAGGGCTGTACTTTCAACCCTTGCACTGAAGGTTGTGGGGAGTGTACTCCTCAAAAACATATTTTCTATCTGGAAATCAACTACGCTGAACAAAATGGGTATCTCAAAATTTCGATTGGATGTGTTTGGGGAATGACTGGCGTGAGGGGGGGGCTAGTTGCCCTTCAATCACTTTCGATTATTAAAAAGGGCACTAGAACTCGCGATTTTCAATCGAATGATCCCGTTTTGAAGTCTCTACGATGACCCTTTCTATATGAAGTGCCCTGCTTTAAAGAAAAAAAAAATAATAAAATGTACATTGTGTCAACATTGATCTTACATGCCCTCAGGGCATAACTTAAAACCCTTGCCCCGAGGGTTTTGGGGGAGTGTCCTCCTCAAAAGGATATTTTCTATCTGGAAATCAACTACGCTGAACAAAATGGCTATCTCAAAATTTTAATCGGATGAGTTTGGGGGAATGATGGGCGTCGGGGGGGGGGGGGAGCTAGTTGCCCTCCAATCGCTTTCGACTATTAAAAAGAGCACAAGCCAGTCCAATTTACAATCCAATGAGCCCTTTTTTAAGTTTCTACGACAACTTCTTCGATACGAAGTGCCCGGGTATGGAGAAAAAAACACATTGTGCCCATATCGTTCTTTACTTAGGCAGCGCTAGCGCGCTGCCTATGACTGAAGCTGGATAATCTCCAACTGCTTGGCATCTTTGTTACCCCACAGCTCCGCCCCATAATCCATTACTGGCAAAACTTTAACGTTGGAAATCTGCTTATGCATTTTTACATCTTCAGCACTTATCAAAGTTTTATTCCTTAGTAGTGCCGATGAGACAGCCTTTCCTTTCCTTATCATTTGTTTTACATGCTTCTCCCTCAGAGTTACTAATAGATACTTAAAACTTGATTTTTGTTGATTTTCCTTTCCTCTATAATAAAACTTCTGGTCCCTCTGATAACTCTTATTACCCTTTGAATAGTAGTTGATGAATGTTAGTGCTGATGAGGCAGCCTTTCCTCTCCTTATCATTAGTTTGATATGCTTCTCCATCAGAGTTACTCCTAGATACTTAAAACTTGATTTTTGTTGAATTTCCTTTCTTCTATAATGAAACTTCTGGTGAGTCTGACAACTCTTATTACCCATTCCAATTACTACTATTTCTGTTTTTTTTTAATATTTAATGTTATTTTCTTTCCCTCAACATAATCACTTAGAATATGTATTAGCATCTGAAGCTCACTAGCGGACTTAGCTACCAAAACCGAGTTATCCGCAAAAAGCAACACTGATAAAGCATACGCTCCCAGCATCACCATTGGTGCCCACTTCTTTCTAAAATATTCTACTATATCATTAATATATACTTCTTGGTTGTCTTCTTGGCTTTCTTAGCTTGTATTTTTAGCTATACTTCTTGGCTGTGTTCTGTATAATACACAAGTACAAATTTAGGAGTGTTGGCAATATAAAATATGCTTAGAATTCGAGCGTGCTGACAAGTTGAAACTAATAGAGTCGTAGGTGCCAAGAAAAGATCTCGTGACTTGACCTAGCTTTCACTTCTCGGCCGTGACCACTATAATAATACACAAGTACATGATGAGGGATGGGGGCAATGTATAATATCAGAGGCAACGCTGTAGCGTTGCCTATAGTAAAGGCCATACGGCTCCAGTGTTTTATTATTATTTATTTTTTTCTCCCAGAGGCTCTTCACATGGAAGGGGTCGTCGTAGAAGCTTCAAAGGGGGCTCATTCAATTGGAAATCGAGAGTTCTAGTGCCGTTTTTAATAGTCGAAAATGACTATTTTCTTATGCCCTGGGGGCATATAAGGTTTTTATAGAAAGCGTTGTCGTAGAGACTTCAAAACAGGCTCATTCAATTGGAAATTAAAGAGCTAGTGACCTTTTTAATAGTCGAAAGTGATTGGAGTGTAACTAGTCCCCCTCCCCCCTACGCCCATCATTTCCCCAAACACATCCAATCAAAATTTTCAGATAGCCATTTTGTTCAGCATAATTGATGTCCAGATATAAAATATATATTTGAGGAGGACACTCCCACACAACCCTCAGGGAAAGGGTTTTAAGATAAGACCTGGGGGCATATAAGGTTTTTATTGAAGGCGTTGTCGCAGAAATTTCAAAAAAGGCTCACTTGATTGGAAATTAAAGGGCTAGTGCCCATTTTAATAGTCGAAAATGATTGGAGGGAAACTAGCCCCCCCCCCACGCTCCTCGGTCCTCCAAACAGATCCCATCCATATTTTGAGATGGCCATTCTGTTCAGCGTAGTTGATTTCCAGATAGAAAATATATTTTTGAGGAGGATACTCCCCCACAACCCTCAGGGCAAGGGTTTTAAGTTATGCCCTGGGGGCATATAAGGTTTTTATAGAAGGCGTTGTAGTGGAAGCTTCAAAACAGGCTCAATCGATTGGAAATTAAAGGTCTAGTGTCCTTTTTAATAGTCAAAAGTGATTGGTGAGTAACTAGCTCCCCCTCCCCCCCCCGCCCATCATTTCCCAAAACACATCCAATCAAAATTTTGAGATAGCCATTTTGTTCAGCGTAGTTGATTTCAAGATAGAAAATTTGTTTTTGAGCAGGCCACTCCCCCACAACCCTGAGGGCAAGGGCTTTAAGTTATGCCCTGGGGGCATATAAGGTTTTTATAGAAGGCGTTGTCGTAGAAACTTCAAAATTGGCTCATTCGATTGGAAATTAAAGGGCTAGTGCGCTTTTTAATAGTCGAAAGTTATTGGAGTGCAACTAGCCCCCCCCCCCCCACTCCCATCATTTCCCCAATCACGTCCAATCAAAATTTTGAGATAGCCATTTTGTTCAGCGTAGTTGATTTCCAGATAGAAAATACATTTTTGAGGAGGACACGCCCCCAAAACCCTCGGGGCAAGGGTTTTAAACTATGCTCTGGGGGCATATAAGGTTTTTATAGACGGTGTTGTCGTATAAACTTCAAAACAGGCTCATACGTTTGGAAATTAAAGGGCTAGTGCCCTTTTTAATATTCGAATGTGTTTGGTGGGCAACTCGCCCTCCCCCACAACGCCCATGATTTCTCTAAGCATATGCAATAAAACCTTTCAGACAGCCTTTTTATTCAGCGTAGTTGATTTCTAGATAGAAAATGTGTATTTGAGGAGGACACTCCCCCGAAACCCTCGAGGCAAGGGTTTTAAGTTATGCCCAAGGGGTACATAACGTCCGTATAGAAGACGTTGTCGTAAACACTTCAACTCAGGATCAGTTGATTTGAAGTTAAAGAGCTCTGGCCCTTTTTAAATGTTGAAAATGGTTGGAGTGTAACTAGGCCCTCCCCCGCCACCCGCCTTGCCCCCAACACAACCACGCAAAAGTCTGCGATAGCCATTTTGTTCAGCGTAGTTGATTTCCCCATAGAGAACACATTTTTATAGAGGACCATGACCTAAAGCCCTTGGCAAAAGTGTTATAAGTTGCGCCCGGGATCCAAATATGCTATTCATATAAGATACTGCCGCTGAAACTTCAAAACAAGCTCATTCGATTGGAAATCCAAAGGGCTAGTGCCCTTCTTAATACTCGAAACTTATTGGAGGGCAACTAGCCCCCCCCCACTCCCCTCATGTCCCCCAAAACGACCAATAATATTTTGAGAGATCAATTTTATTTAGCTTAGCTGATTTCTAGACTGAAATTAGGTTTTTAAGGAGGAAACTCCCCCAGTCCCCCCAGGGCAAGGGTTTTAAGTTATGACCTGGGGGAATATCAGTTTTTTAATGAAGTGGTTTTAATAGTAAATTCGAAAAGTTTTATTTTGATGTTAAATTCAAAGGGAATGGTCCCTTTTGAATATGAACAAGTTTTTTCTGGGCGACCCTTCCCCACCCCCCGCTACCCATAAGTCCCCCAAACACATCTAATCAATGTGTTTAGACAGCCATTTTTTTTCAGGATAGTTGTATTCCATATTGAAAAAATATTTTTGAGGAGGAAACTCCCCCACAACCCTCAGGGCAAGGGTTTTAAGTTATGCCCTGAGGGCATATAAGTTTTTTATAGAAGGAGCTGTCGTAGAAACTATAGAACTGGCTCTTTCGTTTGCAAATTAAAGTGATAGTGCTCTTATAAATAGTCGAAAGTGTTTGGTGTTCAACTAGTCCCCCCCCCACGCCCATCATTTTTCAAGGCACATTCTATGAAACATTGGAGAAAGCTCATTTTTTCAGGATAGCTGATGTTCTGAAATAAAATATGTTTATGAGGAGGACACTCATCCAAAATCCACACGGCAAGTGTTTTAAGTTATTCCCTGGGGGCATATAAGGTTTTTATACAAGCCGTCGCCCTAGAAACTTCGAAATAGGCAAATTCAATTGTAAATTCAAAGGTCTAGTGCCCTTTTTAATAGTCGAAAGTGATTGGAGGGGAACTAGCTTCCCCTCCCACGCCCATCATTCCCCCAAACACATCCAATCAAAATTTTTAGATAGCCATTTTGTTCAGCGTAGTTGATTTCCAGATAGAAAATATATTTTTGAGGAGGACAATCCCCCACAACCCTCAGGGCAAGGGTTTTAAGTTATACCCTGGGGGCACATAAGGTTTTTATAGAAGGCGGTGTCGTAGAAACTTCAAAAAAGGCTCATTCGATTGGAAATTCCGAGGGCTAGTGCCCTTTGTAATAGTGGAAAGTGATTTGAGGGCAACTAACCCCCTCTCATGCCCACCCTTTCTCAAGATACCGCCACTCAACATTTTCGGGCAACTCTATTATGTAACGTAGGTTTTAGTTTTGGAAAATTGGTCTTTGTGGATTGCATCTCCCCCAAAGCCCTCAGGGCAAGGGTTGTAATTTGAGGATTCTCTGACCTCTTTATATTACGTCTGACGGAAGAGATTGTCGTAGGAGCGTTAGAGAGGGCTCGTAGAACTGGCCATTGAATATCTGATTTAACTTTTTAAGATTCAGACGGTACTGGAAAGCACCTAGCCTTTTTACCTCTTTGACTCCCAAAATGCATCAGATTAAAATTATGAGCTAGACATTTTGTTAAAATAGTTCAAAGTTCTAATATCAAAAAACTCCGGTGTCGACACAGCCCACCAGGGCCCAGGGGTAGGCGTTGTAAGATATGCCCTGGGGCATAACTTATTAAGGGGGTTTATAACTTATGGGAAGGGGTTTTGTATGGGAAGAACACATAGGAAATCTATTATAATTTTCCAATTATAAGGTTAAAATACATACTCTGTGATAGATTCAAAATTGCTTTGGCACACAAATTCCTATTAAGGTCAATTCCAAACAGTCGTGATCCTTCTGTGCCAGCAAGTGAAATGGTCTAAACCCCCTTATTTGAGCTACTTTTTCAATCCATTCATTGTTGTCAATTGCTGTCCACAATTTATGCAAGCTGTCTATTGTTCATATATAAGGTTTTTATCAAAGAGGTAATCGTATATACTTTGAAAAAAGCCTCATTCTATTTAAATTGAAAGTTCTAGATCCTTTTTTTAAAGTAAAGAATAACCTGACATTAATAACCCCCCCCCCCCATGCCAAGAAACCTTGAAACTTTTTGCAATCAAAAACGAACAAAAATTAATTTAAAAAAAACTTTCCGAAAAACAACTTTTTCAAAGAAAAGTAAAGGCCATTTTAAACTTAACCTCAGGAGATACAAATATCTGTTAAAAATCAAACTCAAAACGACCAGAAATTAATATTAAAGAATAAATGATACCCAAAGCAAACAGAAATTAAATTAACAGTCATAGCAAAAAACATACAAAAGTTTATACCATAGATGAATAAATAGATACTAAAGTTGATAATGATTCGACTAAATATGAAATCAAGATTAAAACAAAAACAAATATTTTGCTATTAAAGTATAAATGAAACATAAGACGAAGAGACTTCAAGTAAACAATCAATGCGAGCAAACAAACAATATATTAATATAAATGAATAAATAAATCTTGAAACGAGTTAAACTTAAATTGAATATGTAAATCAAGTTTGAATCGAATACAAATAACTACAAACAAGAATGTGGGTATCGCCTCACTACAGAAGCCTAAAACCTACTGCGTCATTGGCGCTTTACTGAAAACGAATCATATTACAAATGTTTTCTTTTGTACTTAATAATGAAGATAAATGTTAGAATTACAGCAAAATTTTCAACAGATGAACTTTCAGTAATTAATATAATTATGCATAAAATATTCAGTCTAATTTTTTAGTTCTTTTCAAGATTTGTCAATACAAATATTTTTTCACTACAATCAAAATTTGGATATTGCTCCCTTCTTTAACTGCAAAAACCTAAAGCCTTCTGCATCATTGGCGCTTCACTGAAAACGAATTACCCGTATATTAAAAATTTATTCTTTTCAACTTCTTATAGCATTGAAAATGAAAATGAAAATTGAAGTGAAAAAAAATCTTGAACTGATGGATCTTTCAATAATTAATATCAATATATATCTAATATTCAATTTTATTTTGTTTATACTTCCCATGACTATTCAAAACTCATATAATTTTGCCATTTTTTTTAACTCTGCCATTTTTTCTAACTAATCGTGTTAGTTTGTTATGAAAACATTTTATGGTTTCTAGGCATTTCTATTTGAGCGGAAAACTGCACCTCAAACTTTGTGGAACATGCATTTTCTTGCATGAAACACCAAAATATAATAAAATGTCAAGTTTCGGAGTGTTCCGCCACTCGCAAGCAAGTGCCATTGGTATTTTTGAATCCGCATAGTCAGTATAGGGGTGGAGGGTAGGATAATTCTCGAAGAAGCCCTATTCCGTCGTGGTATGATTCACACTTTCAACACCTGGCGTCCGAACTATCATATAATCTACCAAGCATACAACTAACCCAAATCAGTATCAATAAATAAATGAAACCCAAGAGTAACAAAAATTAAAATAAACATTAGAGTCAAACTCAAAACGAGCATAAATTAATATGAGTAGGGTTCAAAACCCGTACGCTTTCTAAAAGCCAGAATATAATTTGTACTTTACTGAAAAAAAATTCAAATGAGTTTACTGAAAAAAAATGTGCATTGTCAATTTAATATACATATGCTTATATTTGTTCCCTAAAATCTTAATTAATTTTTGATTTCTTAAAGTTACAAAAGTGAAAATATTTCAAAGAATTGCTTTCAGTAAAGTGCTAATGACACAGTAGGTTTTAGGCTTCTGTAGTGAGACGATACCCAAACTCTTGCTTGTAGTTATTTTTAGTCGATTCAAACTTGATTTGCATATTCAATCCAAGTTTCGCTCGTTTTAAGATTTATTTATTCATTTGCATTAATATATATTGTATGTTTATTCGCATTGATTGTTTATTTAATTTCTGTTCGTTTTAAGTTTCAATTATACTTCAATAGCAAACTATTTTTTTTCATTTAAAGCTTTATTTTCATATTCATTTAAGCATTACTCGCTTTTAAGATCTGTTAAATCATTTACATCATTGCCTTTGGTGTGTTTTTTGCAGTGATTGTTTATTTAAGTTATGTTTGTTTTGGGTTTCATTTATTCTGTAATGGTCATTTCTGGTCATTTTGAGTTTTTATTCTAACTGTTATTTTTATCTGCTAATCTTAAGTTTAAAATTGTCTTTACTTTTCTTTGAAAACCTTATTTTTCGGAAAGTTTTTTTAATTAATTCTTTAAAAATGGAATATACTAAAAAGTTGAAACTAATAAAGTGGTAGATGCCAAGAAAAGAATTTTAATATAGAAATTCAGAACAATCCTTAGAAATCCTTAGATATCAGCTAGTGAAATGGTTATGGATTTGAATCATCAAGGACCTCAACCACCAGTGACCCTAACCACCAAGGACCTAAACCTCCAAGGGGGCCCCGCTCCCCAACCTCCAAGGGGCCTCCTCCCCCCAACTTTTTGGGGCCTCTCCAAAAAAGTTTTCGTAAGTTTAATTTTTTTTACTTTTTTTTTTAAACATGGAAATTTTTTTCCACTTTTGTTTACATGTTTTAAAATGATATGAAAAATACTTAAAACAAAAAAAATTTCATATTTACGAAATACAAAATGGGAATGATATTGATATATTGGTCGTGACTTTTACTATTAGAAAAATAATGTTTGTAGTAGTACTTTTTTCTGACTAGAAATTTTTAAGACTTAGAAAATTTTTCAACTTTTTTTTACGTATCTTAAAATGACATGAAATATACTTGCGGTCGTACCAATGGTACTCTATGGCTGCTCATCAACACTACGCGACCGTACCAGTGGTACTCTATGGCTACTTATCGAGACTGCCAAGTTCACTATGTGTATTAAATCAGTAATTTTCTTACATTGGAAGGTTAACCCCCGGTATCATATTTAAAAAGAGGTAAGATGAATTATTTAGAGAAAGTTTTCACACTTGATAAAAAAATTGTCGTGTTGAATGCTGACAAAAATAAATACTTGAACTTCAAATCAAGCATTACTCGGGATCTTATTGGAAATGTATGCGTACATTGTCATGACAGCAATGAGTTAAATTCTATTGGAGTGCCCAAGAATTTCAATCGTGTAAATGGTGGATATGCGAGAGTATCATTCCCAGAGAAATTAGTGGTCAAAGAGAATGCTAACATAAAAATAATCGTCGATGATGGGGGACAAATTCTTGCTACTGTTGCTGGTAACGCGTTACCTGTTGATAAATCCTATCGTCGTCTGTCCGGTATTAGCATTCTAAAGAAGACGAGAAGAAGACAGGCATACTCCCGCACTAATGTCATTAATCATATCTTGTCTACGTGCCAAAACTGTTATATGTGTAAAAATAATGTTATTTTTTATTATAAAAAAATTGACCCTTATTGACCATCTTCATTTACTTTTCCAGATGTGTATTTGTACTTCTAATGTACCGGAGAGTTTTTTGTGTGGTACTGTTTCTTCAATTTTAAAGAGGGGAAATTTCCCTTTAATTTGCTCTTCTTACCGACAGATTACTGTCTCGTCCACTTTTAGTAAAGTTCTTGAGCATGTAATACCACCTTTTGTGACTAAAAATATGCTTGAGAGAGATAACCAGTTTGGATTTAAGCCCGGAGTAGGTTGTCAGCATGCACATCGTGTATTATCTTCTTTTCTCCTTGAGAATTCTTCTAAGGTAAAGAGTATATATCTTTGGGCTTTAGATCTATCAAAAGCATTTGATAGTGTATGTCATAATCAGCTTTTTTCTGTTGTTCATGGTTGCGGTGTCAATCTATCGGTTATAATGCTTCTGCGTTTCTGGTACTCTAATTCTTTTCTTTGGCTGAAATCGGTGCCAGCTTCTATTATTAAAGTAAAAAGAGGTTTAAGGCAAGGTGGAGTTTTATCTCCTACCCTATTTAATTTATGTATTTCAGGAGTTCTGGCAAAAATATCGGCTACCTATCTCTCTGGTTTTTCTGATGTTTCATACCTTGCCTATGCTGATGACCTTCTTCTTATAAGCCGTACTAACACTGGTCTGTCTAATATGGTTTCTCGTGTTGCTACTTCTTTTTCAGACATAGGCCTTTCTCTTAATGTAGATAAATGTAAATTTATTTCTTTTAACAACAATTCTTTCTCGCCTTCGTTGTACTGGCTTTACTATCCATCTCGTAGATTCTCTTCGATGGCTCGGTATTTCTATTACTAATAGTCTTCCGAGCTTGCGCCAGGGCACAGTCTCAGATATTAATATGAAAATTCAATTAGGATATACTAAGATTGTTGCCAATTGAGGTAAATATAATAAATTCGCGTTGGCCAAGCTTTACTCAACTTTTTGTGACAATTCAATTCTTCTTGCTTCTGGAATTTTTCCCCTTCTTAAGAAAAATGAGTTAAAAAGAATCCGGATTGATTATTTTAGATTTTGTAAATTTTTGTTGTTTCTTCCACCTTGGACTAAAACTGGGTAATTATTAATAAATTTCCTGTTCCTGACATTAATGTAAAACTTGAAGCACTACACAGAAAACTTTCAAATACCCCTTGTATCCGTTTTTCTCCGCACCATCACCTTATCAGGATTTTTCAGTAGTATTTTTTTTCCTTAATTTATTTGTTTGTTTTTCTCTCTTTGGTCACTCCACATTTTTTAATATTGTAAAGAATGAGTAAAAATCAAATAAAGATAATAATAATGACGGCTTGTGTCCATATTTCTGTATGTTACTGCTTATTAAATTCTGCAAGTTGTGAGTTTTTTTTTCTCTTCTTCTTTTCTCCCTCCTTTAATATTATTTCTCTTTTGTTGTAGTTTCTTTTAAATTTTATGTGTTACTCTGTAACTGGTATTCTTCGATTTCTATATGGATTTTCGTTGCATTTTTATGTGTTTTTCTTCGTGATGCTCCACGTATTTTACCTCTGTATAGTGTGGGTTAGTAATAAATAATAATAATAATAATAATAATAATAATGTGACAGTAGACAGTGAAATCATAGTCAAAATGAAAAGGGCATTGGCAGACAATATCATCAATGGATATAAAGATGAATTGATGGCAAATAAAGCGCAAGCGAGCTTTATTACTACTATTGATCATAGAGTCAATGAACCCAATAATATGAAGGCCGAAGTGCATACTGAACCTGTAGGTAACATCCCAGTAAAAATTGTGCATGACTCAAAATTGAATAATGATTATTCTACTGTCTACGAACTAAGAGAAGAGAGTAGCTACACTATCAAGAGAGAAAATAATGAATTATTTTATGGAACAGATTCAAAATGGGTTCATTGATTATATGATCAATAGTAGTAATAACGTTCACTTGCACTTCATTTTCCATCAATTCATCTTTACGTTCATTGATGCTATTGTCTGTCAATGCCCTTTTTATTTTGCCTGTGATATCAATGTCTATTGTCATATTATTTTTATACAGATAACAGTTTTGGCACGAAGAAAAAATGTGGTTAATGACATCAGTGCAGGAGTATGCCTGTCTTCTTCTTGTCTTCTTTAAAATGCTAATACCGGAAAGATGACGATAGGATGTATCAACAGGTAATGTGTTACCAGCAACAGTAGCAAGGAGTTGTCCCCGATCATCGACGATTATTTTTATGTTTGCATTCTCTTTCAGCACTATCTTCTCTAGTAATGATACTCTCGCGTATCCACCATTTACACGATTGAAATTCTTGGGTACTCCAAAGAAATTTAACTCCTCGCTGTCACGACAACGTACGTATACATTTCCAATAAGATCACCATTAATGCTTGTTTCTTAGTTCAAATATTTCTCCTTGTCAGCATTCAACGCAATGATGATTTTATCGTGTGCACGCAATTTCGTCGAATAATTCATCGTCATTTTTTTTTAAATATGATATTGGTATATACACATATGTATTGGTATTTTCACATAATAAACTAGGTAGTCTCGATAAGCAGCCATAGAGTACCACTGGGACAGCCGCGTAGTGTCGATGAGCAGCCATAGAGTACCATTGGTATGGCCTCAAGCATATTTCATTTCATTTTAAGATACGTAAAAAAAAATGAAAAGTTTTTCAAGTCCCAAAAATTCTAAGTCAGAAAAAAAGTGCTACTACAAACACTATTTTTCTAATAGTAAAAGTCACAACTAACATATCAATATCATTCCCATTTTGTATTTCGAAAATATTAGATGTGACTCTTTTTGTTTTAAATATATTATATATCATTTTAAGACATGTAAAAATAGAGTAGAAAAAATTTCCATGTTAAAAAAAAATATAAGAAATTAAAAAAGTTCAAAAAAATTAAACTAAAGAAAAGAGTAAAAAATCAGGAGGCCTAAAAAGTTGGGGTGAGGGGGTCCCTTGAAGTTTGGGGATAGGGGGCCCCTTGGGTCTAAGGTCCTTGGTGGTTATGGTCATTGGTGGTTGCGGTCCTTGATGATTCAAATCCAAAACCATCTCACTAGCTGATTTCTAAGAATTTCTAAGGATTGTTCTGAATTTCTATATTAAAATTCTTTTCTTGGCATCTACAACTATATTAGTTTCAGCTTTTTAGTATACTCCATTGTTAAATAATATTATACATTGCCCCCATCCCTCATTTTATACTTGTTTATTATAGTGACCAAAGCCGAGAAGTGACCAAAGCTCAAGTCACGTTATCTTTTCTTGGCACCTACGACTGTATTAGTTTCAACTTTTAGCATACTCCAATGTTGAAGCATATTTTATATTCCCAACACTCCTCAATTGGTACTTGTATATTATACAGAACACAGCCAAGAAGTAAACAAGTTTTCTTGTTTTCATGTAAGAAGTAAACAAGTTTATTTTCAAGAAGAAAACACAGCCAAGCTAGGTCAAGTCACAAGATCCTCTTAGCGCCTACGACTATATTAGTTTCAACTTTTTAGTATACTCCATTTCTAAAGAATATTATATATTTACCCCATCCCTCATTATTCACTTGAGTATTATACAGAACACAGCCAAGAAGGGAAAGCTATGTCAAGTCGCATGATCTTCTTGTCATCACTAACCGTTTCCATAGACTGATATACATAAGGTTATTCTAGTCATATTCTAAGTCACGTTGCATAAGATATGTCTACCCCTCAGACTTATCTTGATTGATAATTAATTTTAATCCCTTTATCACTTTCATGCGATCCAATTTAAAAAAAAAAAGAATTTATTGTCCTCTGTTTAATCCTATTATTCAAATCATCAATCAAGTTCATTCAGACCAGAGTTATGCAAATGGTATAACTTTTTGCAAACGGAGATAGCTTTATGCAAATGATTTTTGCAAACCTGTAATAATTATGCGATCATTAAATCTAGCTCTTAATCTATGGTCACCATATATGGTGTAGCGTTAGCAGAAACATCTCTGATTGGTCGAGAAATGGGTGTAGCTGGCTCAGAAAAGCGGTCTGACAGGTTTTGTACGTCCCACGCTAGTTAATAGGTTACTACTACTCCTATAAGAACTATTTTTGGGTGGGATATAAATGGCTTCTATAAGTAGATTCACTTCTTTAGTAATCACTAATCTATTTGCTTGTATTTACTCAATCAATATTTCTTGCCTAGACTCCAAATTCAGCCTAAAAAGAACTCAAAATTGTGAAAATGCTAGAGCGACAAACTTTTCGGATTCAGAATCAGCACATATTTTTTGGTCGGGTAGTAAAAGAATCATTTTTATAGCAATTTGTTTGAGGCTGACCCCTTTTTTCACAGTTTTCAAAAGATCTTTCGGGACAATTGCACTTATTGTATGTTTCAATGTCGCCCTTTCTTTCGCCAGAAAACATGTTTTTTTTTAACATGTCAAAGTTCTGATCTTCCTAAAACAGGTCTCATGCAAAGCTTGATAAATGCCTACCGAAGAATGTAATAAAGACACGATTTAGCGTTAGCTTAATTAATCATTTTTATTTCTTCTATTCATCTTAATAAGAAATGCGAAGAAAAAGCTTGTCTTCACAATTAGCTGGCTTATTGCTTCGAATAGACTAAATTAAATTTGAATGGAATAAATATAAAGTGTGAAACACTGTTAAGTGATATTTTTTTTCCATTGATGATGACTTCTACGAAACTTTATCGCTGTAAAGTTGTAATCGCGGTATTTATAATAACTATTTATTTATTAGGTACTTGTATGATATACTCCCTACCTAATATTCTTCATCTAATAAGAACCTTGGATTTTCCATAATTTTGAGGTTTTGGGATCAAAATAGGATGAAATATATAATACTTTATTGACAGAATTATAGGAAATCCCAAAGTTAGTGAAAATCCAAGGGTCTAATTAGATAAAGAATATTAGGTAGAGGGTATATCACACAAGTAACATTTATTATATTATAGTCATTTATTAAATTTATCAAGGCCGTACCCAGGATTTTTTTTGGAGGGGGTTTTACTCAAAGGTTTTTTTGGAAGGGGGGGGGGTACACAAAAAACATAAAAAAAAACGCATACAAAATTTCTTTAAATCCATTTTTGTTACGCTTTTACGAGTCAAACAAACATTTCAGGTGGCAGGTGGTTCAAACACCCCTAATCCCCCTCTTGGTACGGCCTTGATATTTATTATAATATCTATTTATTATACACCTATTTATTATAGTTGTAAGAGGAAACCTCATTAATCAGTGTTTTGTTAATATATGAATCTGTTGATATTCTGTTCAATTAATGTTCTATTACCAGAGGAATTTATTCAGTTATACGAAGAATTGTTTTGGAGGAGGGGGGCGGATAACAACTTAAAAAAATGGGAGACTGAGTTTTGCGAAATAGTTGTTAGTGAACCTCTTTAATTAGTGTTCTGTTAATACAGGGGTCCATTCAGTTACACAAGAAAATAATTATGGCGGGGGGCGGGGGCGCAGCGATTTAAAAAAATATATTAGGTATATAACCTAGGGTAAACTATAGGAGAAATCATAAGAATTTTCTGATCTCAGGTTTTGTGGCAGGGGAAGACGTGCATAGACCGAAGTCCTCTCGTTCAACATATGTTATTTTTAAATTAAGAAAATAGGCTTCTGAAATAATTCCAAAAGCTCTAATCATGAAGGAGGGACGTCCGGCGAAGACAACGGCGGGCGTGGAGGGGGGGGACAGAAGGTAGGGGAGGTGAGAGCTCTGGACGTGTTTGATCACCGTTGCCTTTGTTATATTCTCCATATCAACAGATGGAACAGAATTACAAATAACGAAGTAACAAGTCACAACACAGTGGTTAATCAGAAAATCTCTTACTCATCATCAAAAGGCTTTTCTTAAGATGAGATCTTTCGTGAAGTACCTGGCCATACTTTTCTTCATGAAGCTCCTTCGCCATACTTTGCGTCATCCTGCAGCCACGACGTGTCAAGAGGTCATTGTGGTAAAACCAGTTACGTCCTTGCTTGCGAACCAGCAACCTCCAAGAAACGAAAAACAGGAGGATGGCAGAAGGGCTTCTGTCAAAAATTTGAAGACGATCTAAAGTCATGTGGGAAGGGGTCCAATAATACAATCGGAGATTGACATTGACTGGTTGGAAATCACCCAAGTAGCTGCAGCAGATAAATGGAAATAGATGTTCGAAGTCATTTCGAGGTCTTTTAGAGCTGGGAAGGACAGTTCGTTGTCTGGTGGAAAGTAAATAAAAAGTAAATTTTAGGGGGGGTTGCATTTTGTGTATGATCCAAAAAAAAATTATATACTTTAAAAAAAAAAAAAAAAAAATGGCCCTTAAAGATACAAATATAAGCCTAGTGGACGCGTCCTCGTTCGAGAGGAACGGACTGACGGTCCTCACAGTTGACCGTTGGACTAAGTCTTCGGAAAGAATTCGTTGCTTATATATATATATATATATATATATATATATATATATATATATATATATATATATATATATATATATATATATATATATATATATATATATATATATATATATATATATATATATATATATATATATATATATATATATATATATATATATATATATATATATATATATATATATATATATATATATATATATATATATATATATATATATATATATATATATATATATATCATTTATACATCTGAAAGAAAAAGTAAAATTTATATTTTTCAGTAACATTTATATGTTACTGTGTATGTCTGAAATCTGGTCAATGTCAATATTCCTTTTTCTTCACTAGGATTCAATTGGCTTTGCTAGTCAGCTTCTTCGGTCTCATGCAAGCTGGCATGGTAAAAGTTAAAGTTAGGCTACGTAAGATTATGTTAGTTTAGGTTAGGTTACATTCGGTTAAATTTGGCTATAAAATATCAGAAACGGGTTAAAAGCCCAAGCTAACCTAACCTTATCAAACTTAATCTAACCTATCCTAACCTGTCATCATCAAACCTTGCATTAAACTGAAAAAGTTGACTGGCAACACTGATTCAATCCAAAGAGAAAAAAGTTTATTTCGGAGATTCACCGGTGAATGACAAGATTCACCAACTTCGGACATTCAAGGTAACAAGGTAACATTGTCGTTTTGTTGTTCTTTTTCTTTTTTCCTTTTTTGATTTTTACTATCTAAAGTTGTGTTTTGTTCCTGAGTGTTTGTTTATAGATTGTATTATGTGTTGCTATGGCCCACAGGCTTTTTGCAATAAATCTTATCTTATACAGTTATATATATATATATATATATATATATATATATATATATATATATATATATATATATATATATATATATATATATATATATATATATATATATATATATATATATATATATATATATATATATATATATATATATATATATATATATATATATATATATATATATATATATATATATATATATATATATATATGCATATATATTGGGATTTATTGGGTTATTCTCCTTGGATTTAGTCAGTGTCGCCAATTTAAGTAAAATCCAGAAAAGTGAAGGGCCATAGTAAAACACAAGACGAGTAGCAATAAAGCCATATAATAATCAAACAGTTCATGTTAACGAACTGTAAGTAAGGAATAACGCGGCTCTACAGTAACCGAAACTCTAAAAAACGGAATAGATATATCAAAAGAATTGGCTTGCTTGGCTGATTCCAAATATATGAGAATTATCAAGTTTAGTGTTACCCATCAAAGCCTGTGAGCCTAAGATTTTCCCAGATTTTCTAAAAAGGGGAAAACACCCCTTAAAAATCAAGGAATCTTAATGAAAATCACACCATCAGATTTAACGTATCCCGGTATCTGAGAACCCTTTTGTAGAAGTTTTAAGCTCACATCTGCACAAATGTGGAATTTTGTAATGTTTGCTAAAAGAAAGATCACAGATGTGTATTTATTTTTTTCCCAGGTTTGGTCACAAAGAACAAATAGCCCTAGAATATTGAAAATAGACTCATAGGAACGGAAATTAAAAGTTACAGTGCCATTTTTAAGTGGCCAAAAAGATTGGATGGCAAATACCCCCCCCCCTTTTTCCTCAAAGTCGTCCGGCCAAAACATTGAGATAACCATTTTGTTCAGCATAGTCGAAAAACCCCATAACTATGCCTTTGGGGATCACACCCCACAGCTCCTGAGGAAAGGTCTGTTGGTAAGTCATGAAATTTGCCCTTCGTTTACGTATAGTATTAAATAAAATAAAAACAAGTTTTTTCAATTGAAAGTAAGGAGAAACATTAAAACTTAAACGAACAGAAATTTTTACGTATATGAGGGGTTCGCCCCCCCCTCCTTCAATACCTCGTTCTTTAAGAGAAAGTTAGAAATTTTATACAATTATTTAATAATGAAATCTGAATAACAAAGGCCTTTTAAATAGAAAAAAACTCACTTTTGAAAGTACTAAAAAAAAACTCTAGCTTAAAGAGCGAGGTTTCAGTCAAAAACCAAACTTTCAGTTGAAAAAAACTTGTTTTTTACATTTAATCTCTGATCGTTTTTAAAATAATGCTGTGAAATCCGGCGCCGCCTTTATGAAAATTCCCTACCCCAACGAAAAATCCTCCATGGAAAGATCCTCCCACATAACCCCTTCCCCCCACCCCCCCCAGAAAAGTTTCCCCTGGGAACGTCTGTATGCTTCCCAATAACCAATAATATGTGTAAACGATGGGCAAAGTTCTTAACTTCCAGCCCTTCCCCCGGGGACTGTGGGGGATTAAGTCATCCTAAAAGACATAGTTATTAGATGTTTTGACTATGCTAAAAAAAATGGCTATCTCAAAATTTTGATCAGGTGACTAATTGAAATTAGATTAAAAATCCGATTCTTTTGAAGGATCTGTTGGACTTAGAATGTTGTTTCTTAGAGTTTCGGTTACTATTGAGCCGGGACGCTCCTTACTTACAGCTTGTTACCAAGAACTGTTTGATTGGTTATCGGTTAAGTATACAGACATTTTCCTGAGTGGGGGAGGATATTTTCTGCTGGGGCAATTTTCCAGAGGGGTAATTTTCCGTGGGAAGGGAAGTTTCTGGGAGGTAAACTTTCCAAGGGAAATTTACACTGGGGTAATTTGCCAGAATTACTATACAAATCTTTTCTTTTTTCGTCTTGTTTTCTCTTTCCTAACTCAATTTTACATGTGGAGATGTTAAGGGGAATTGTCCGAGGGAAATATTTTCCAGGTTGAGGTTATCTAGAGTATCTTTTCGTAGAAGGGGGGATTTTTCACAGGAGAAATTCTCCATGGGGGAGTTTTCTACGAGATAAATTCTTCTGAGGGAACTTTTGCGATAGTATCTGACTTTGCGAGTGTGGGGTTCTTTCCCGGAAGAATTCCCCACGGCGTGCGATTTCCGACATGATTTTAGAAACAATCAGATATAAAAGTCTTTTTCAAAGAAACAATTTCAGCCTGAATCGTTCGCAAAAAGTTTTCCGGGGGAATTTCAGTGGGAGGGGGGGGTGATTTTCCTGTGAGTGGGTAATTTGCGTCGGAAAAACATTGCATGGAGGGATTGTCCGTGGGTCGAGGGGAGGAATCGTCCATGGAGGAGGAGCTGGACTCCCCGGCATTATTTAAAAAACGATCAGGATATAACAAAATAACAGTTTTTTTCAACTGACAGTAAGTAGCTATAACAAAACTTAAAACAAACAGAAATAATTACGTATTTGAGGGGGTTGTCCCCTCCTCAATACCTTGTTCTTTATGCTAAAGTTTGTTTTAGAACTTTTTAAAAAGCTGATTATTCTAATTAAACGGTCCTTTGTGTTTCAGGATTCGTTCCTAAGGAGTTTGGACAAAGCGTTAAACTTTAGCGTAAAGAGTGAGGTATTGAGGAGGGGGCACCCCCCCCCCCTATTTACGTAATAATTTCTTGTCGTTTAAGTTTTGATATTGCTCCTTACTTTCAGTTGGAAAAACTTGTTTTTTTTTCTTTAATTTATACATAGAGCGAAGAGAAATTGCTATTATTGTATACAATAATCCAAAAATAAACAAAAATTAAAACGAATACCGTAATAACTTAAAGCATAAGATAACAAGTAGTGCTATTAATATAGATAAATAAATGAATCATAAAGTGAACTGGAATAAAAAATGAGCAATCAAGGCAAATTTAAAATGGGCAGAAGCTACAAAAAATAGGAGCAGGACTACCACCCCCTGAACTTTGTAAAGGTCAGAGTGTCATTTCTGCTTTACTGAAATCAAAACATATTTAGATATATTTTCTTCGTAGCCACCTACTTATGTCTTACAGCCACCGCACTCAAGAAGTAAAGTTAGGTTAAAGTTAGGGCTTTAATAACATGGAAACTACAACTGAAAATTATGTAAATCAGGTCACCCAGAACGCACTATACTAAATGGTATTTTAATGGTTTTCTAACCTAACCTAACCAAAATACCAACTTTATATACAAAATATTTAATAAAAATATACCCACATTGTGGTTTATCTCTCTCCGAACGTTAAGCTGATTATCACCGAGTACATACTGAAATACAGAAAGAAACCGGTTTTACTCAGACCAAGAACTTGAATGAGGTGGCTATAAGACATAAGCACCTTTTCTTTAATAATTATAATATTAAAAAATAAAAGAATGTCGAGACTTCCAGGAGCTATAGTATTATTATTATATATTAAGCAATCAGTCTACTTTCATTAGCTCTTTCCAGCCATCTTGATTATTGTCTTCTTTTTTCGAGGTTTTGAAATGTTCTGTGAAATGTGAAATGTTCTTTTTTTGAAATGTTTTGAAACTGTTCAAAATGCACATCGTTGGCAATAAAACACAAATGAAACGCAATATGTTTAGATGCTTTATGACAGGGGGAGGGGGGGGGGGGTTAGGACACATTTCATCTGTAAAACTTGATTAACCCTAGGATACTGTTTTGCTGATGTTGATGTAATGAAAAATAAGAAAGACACTACCCGCAACACTAATCGTTTTCAGTGAAGCGCAAGTAACACTCTAGCTTCTCGAAATCTAGGGCGATGGTCACACTCCTTTCTGTGGTACTTTCTGTCCGTTTTAAGCTAAAGTTGATTGCTTATTTTAATTTTTGTTCATTGTAGGATTCTTTTATTCACCTTTAGCAGTACGTTTTATCTTATTATTTGATGTAACTATTCTTTTTAGTTTCTGTTCGTTCCGTGTTTCATTTATTCATTGATAATAATTTCTGTTCTTTTTGAAATGAAATTATCATATGACTTAATCTATGTTCGTCTTATTTTTCATTATGACACTCTACTTTTCTTCGAAAAATTTTTTCTTTTGGAAAATATTTTTTATTGATAGATTTCAAAGGGGCTGTCTTCGTCAATCAAATAACATCATTGGTTTAAGCAACAACAACCTCCCCCCCCACAAAAAAAATAACGATCATGCATATGAAAATACCCTACTCCCTCTCAGTGGCGGAGCCTGTATTTTTTTAGGGGGGGGGGCGCAAAAGATGTTGATACGAAAAAAATAAATTTTATGGGGGCTGCAAAATAGGTTGATCCTAAAACCTTGCTGGTTGAGCAAGTTTAATTAACACAAACTTGAGTTAATTGAGTAAATTACACTACTTTAGACTACGCTAGGGAGGGGGGTGCATGCCCCCTCGCCCCCTCCTGGATAAGCCAATGTCACTCTTATCACCTTACATATAAAGGGGTTTAAATACAGTTTTTTTTCCAAAATCCCTAGGTACTTTTAGTTTATGAAAAACCCTGCTTAGTATTTTCAACATCTTAGCCCTGACTTCACAACCACCGTATTTCAAAAACTCAGTTATCTTACCATCAATATCTGAAAATGCATTATTTTTCAAAACAATTTAATATAAATTCTAACTCCCCATCTCTAAAAATTCTCCCTTCATTTCTAAGTTATCTGAAAGCACCTTGTTCCCCTCATTCCCTTTAACTCAGTCCCCCTATAACACAACCCCCAATTAAGCCTTGTTTATAATTTTGTGCTTCAAATTAGGCAGCAGCATTACATAGAGTCCATTTGTAACCCTTGTAATTAGTCTTCCTTCAAACTGTTCCCCCTACAATATCAGACCAATTACTGTTATTGATTAAAGTCTACCACAACTTACGTCAGTTATTAGTGCAATAAAAGCCCCCCCCCCTCTTCAAAGGAGATTTCTTAACAAACTCAAAAAATTCTCTTTACTTTTCTGTTGTTTTTTCTTTCAAATTTGGGTCCCTTCCCAGAAATAAATTCTTGTATACGCACTTGCTACCAGTCACCTAGTGAAAAATATTCTAAAATTTTCTGTTTGTGTGTTTGAGTAAAAAATATGTGTTGAAGTTTAGCTTGTTAAATTTGGAGGCGTCAAACTGTCTCTGCTTTTTTTAGTATTCAGAAACTCTTTTTTTTATTATTATTTGGCTGGTCTATGGTATTCTATGCGGTTGCCATGTCTAGTCTAAAACATAACAAATTAGTAGTTAAATCAGTTTGTTACGGATCGATTAATTTAATTTTAACTAAAGAAAAGAAAGTTTTGCACAAAGGATGTCTTGTTGTCTTTCAAGAAATAGATTTCATACAATGTTATAATGCTTCCTCTTATTTTAGTTACCAAAAACGCATAAACATCAATCATTCGCACTCAGGAATATGCTTTTCATTGATAGGACATAAAAGAGTTCTTTTCTTTCGGATCTTCACAAAACTTTTGGTAAACGCCTTGAAAAAATAAGCACCGCCTACTTTGATTCAAGATCTCTTCTGAGATGTCCATCAAGCTTGATGTTAGTTCAGTAAGATGTCCCGTCCTTTGCGGTTGATCTAAGATATCTGTGTCAAGCATTGGATATTCAGAAAGGATACGATAATTCGTAACCATGAGCGGCACCAGTAGCACCTTAATCATCGTGTATTTGCTTTATTTGTTCAAGGTACTTAATATTCTTCCTTTTAGTCCGTAACCAAAAAAGGTCCTGACTCTAGAAAGTCTTTTCTTATCAACACTCAAAATCTTTGTGTAAAATTCTGTTCCAAAACTAGCAACAAAAGAGAAAGACCTTTCAATTCCCCACTCAGTACTTTTTTTCCAAATATAAAGTTCCCTGGCCTACCCGTGACAATTGCATACCAACCCTTAACGCAAGGATATAGCCATAGGTTATGCACAGAAGTTTGCTGATTTTTTTTTTTTTAAAATTGGTATTATGAAGGAATTGTTAATGAGAAATGAGTAAAAAAAAAATTCTGTACTTTAATAGTAGCCGGACAACACGCGATAAGTGAAGTTTGGTTAATGCTAATGAAATAAAACAAAGTATGATGACAATTTTATGGTTCAGAAACAAATTTGGGCTATATATTTGCATATTAGAGGGGTGGGGGGGGGGGTAAACCATAACATATATTAATTACGTAACCTAACCTAGGTACCTTTTTTGTCCCCAAGCTCCAAAAAACAAAAGTTTAAATATTATAAACGCAGTGACAAACCAGGGTTTGCAATCCAATTATCTATTGAAAGAAACCCGTTTGTCTAGTTTCTTAAGCGTCTTCCCTTTATAATATCTCGCTTGTTGCCCAGCTACTAGCCTACTAAAGTACCCACATCTCTTACTGGTGTAGGCTATCTTAGAGGTCTTTTCTGATGATTAAAATAAGGGATTTTTACGTAGGCCTAAATGTTAGGAGACGGTCTTTACAAAGACGACTATAAGGGAAGAGTAAGAAATTCAAACAATCTGTTTGGTTGGTTGGAAAAGATCTATTCCAAGCTGTTAAATGGAAAAGCTGAGGCAAATCTCGTTTGACCCGTCGGTGTGTTTGGATTGCTGATGATTCATCTTTTTTTTCCGACTATAGTCAGCAAATATTTCTGCAGTAAGCATATGAAATTTTGTATCGTTCAAAATCTGCTTTCACGGGTATTACCGTCACCAATTACAGCCAGAACATGCATACTAGAGATGATTCATTTACGTTGTACTATAGTTACACTTAAGTTTATAAAGACAATCTGTTGGTACTTATGCATTATAAATAACCCACCGCTATACACGAAAGAAGTCAAGCTTGGTTAATCCTAATGAAATAAAATAAAATGGGATGAAAATATAATAGTTTAAAAACAAATTTGGGTTTTATATTTGCGCATTAAGGGGGGGGGGTTAAATCATAGCATATATTAAATACGTAACCTAACCTAACCTATGCTAGGTACCTTCCCCCCTAAACCCCCAAAAACAACAGTTTGAATATTGTAAACGCAATCTGAAATCACGCTTTGCGATCCATTTATCTAGCAAATACCCGTTTGCCTGGTTTCCTTGTACAGCCTATAGCGGTCCGTTATTTATAATGCATAAGTACCGATCTGTTCAACAAAACGAACTCATTCAGACGCCAAAGTCAAGATACAGCCGACAAGAAACTTTCAAATGACGAATTTTGACACAATTTAGAGTAAAAATTAGTATTAAGTGATGTTTCAGGAAATATTTTTTTTCTGAAATAAGTATTCTTATACGAAATTAAATGCAATCCCCATGTCAGTTATTAGAGCTGCATTATCACTCACCGGAAAGAAACACTAAGAATTTTGAAAACTAATTTAAGACATTATAAAATACTTATTAATATCATTCCTTGAGGCAAACCAAAAAGCTCTACCTGCCTGCCCTCCTCCCCTAATGATCAAATATATACCCTAAATTGTACATACGCAACGAATTTCCCATACGTAACTCTTTTCTTCAAATTGATTTAACTGCAAACAAGTAAGCGAACAGCGATAAGCGTGTGGAAAATTAATTGCGTATATATAATTCGAGGTAGGCATATATATATTTTACCATTATAGGGGAGAGGGGTAAAGTTTGTTGTTTGCCTTAGGAATGATATTTGTAAGTATTTTAGAATGTTTATAGTAGTTGACAGAATATTATTGTTTTCTGTTGGAGAGTGGAATTGCTGCACCAAGGCCGTATCCCTGGGGGGGGGGGGCTAGGAGGGGGTGCCCCCCCCCAAAAGTTTTTTCCGCATCGTGAAAATTTAAAAAAAATTAAAAAAAATAAGTTTTTGATGCGATTTTTAAAGTTTTTTTTTACTCCCAGAAGAAAAATCCTTTTGTGCTCTCCCCCCCCTTCCTGAATACGGCCCTGTGAAGCACTAATATCAATTGTCAAATATCTATGCATATAAATACATTCTAAGACCACCTCGCAATTTTCTTAGAGCAAATACTCTTTGTCTTTTCAGTGTTAGACGATTATCTAATAGAGTGTTATAGTTAAATAGTAGATTTTAAATAGAAACAGCAAATTTGTTGCTGAGCATTTAGCTAAATATGGTTAATCTTATTTTATTTACTATCATTTTGACAAGCTTGGAAAACCTATAAATTAGAAGATTCAATGCCTATGTATAAAAAAATGTACAAAATCTACGTTAGTTAGTCCTTCCAAGCTGTTTTAGCGGGACAAAATCTCTAAAACAATATTTTGGGCTGGCTTTAGTCTCTGAAAATCTCTGCATTCGGTGCTTATGAGCTTTCAAAACTCAGTTAGGTTATGTATACCTGTTGCTGATGTTCTTTTTCTCTGATACACCATGAACAATTTGATGTGATTTTTTTTCATAACCCTCGTGACATAATAACTTTATTGTCTTCACAATTGAAAACTATTACATATTTTGACAAAATCAGGTCGTTTTTCATCGGCAAACGGTAGAGAACGTGAAAATTTCACCGCGAAACGCGATGACGGTATATAACAAAAAAATTGCAGTTCCGAGTTTTAATAAATTCTTTATGCTATTTAAATCACGTAGTCATTCTTTTTTCTACTATTGTTTACTATCTGTATTTCCCTTTCTTGTGTCGTTTATTTAGGTACCTTTTGATCCACGGGGGGGGGGGGAATTTTTTCGGGTAGATTTTAAAAAAGATTTAGTTAAAAAAAAAAAAAAAACAAGTTGGTACCAAGGTTATAAAATTTCGGTTTTTGGAAATTTTACCTTCTCCTGCGGGTGGTCTTTGAGGGATTAACTGATTTAAGCGGGAGAGGGGGTTACAGAAATTATTTTTTACTATAAAAGAATGAAGAGGGGTATGGGTTCATGTCACCTTAACAGTCGGGCTGAGGATTGAAAAAGTGCTTTGCTGAGAAGGAAAGCATTATTCGCCTGTTCTTTGTCTTACAAAAGTGCGTTTCTCGGGCTTTTTCTTGCTTCCCCCTGCTTACTTTGTTCGCTAAGGTTAGCAGCTCCTCCCTTGCAAACAACCCTCAATTTGCTAAGATACCCCTTACAACCCTCTATACCGGGACCCTTCGGGAGTTTAAGTTATTCAAGTGACGAGGTCGGGTAGAGGAGCGATGTACGTAAATTCTTACTCCGGAGGAATGAAGATGCAAACATGTCTCTGCTAGTCTAGAAAAGAATCGGTCTCTTTTTGCCCAGCTCAAAAACTTTTGTTACCTCCTTCTTATAGTCACTAAGGTGATCAACTCTTGTCTTAGACCCTCGGATAATTCTATCCAAGTCAAGTTTTCAGAATTTTTATTCCCAGTGAGCATGGCCGTATCCAGGGAGGCTAGGAGGTTTTAACTCACCCCTCCCGAAATGTTCGTCTGACTCATAAAAAAGCAACAATAATGAATATAAACAAATCTTCTATATGTTTTTTGAAGTTTCTTTTATACCCCCCCCCTCACGAAAAATCCTTTTGTAGACACCCCCCCCCCACCAAAAAAAATCCTGGATAAGTCCTGCCAGTAAGGGTATTCTAGATTTTTAAAGTTTACAGCACTTTTCGTTGCTAGGATTACTAACGTTACTAGTAAAGATTGATGATACTTTGTAATTTTTGACCGAGTATAATCTACAATTTCTTTACAATATGCACACGCAATTTGCCAGGGATGGATCTAGAGAACATCTTGGGGGGGGGGGATTGACAAGGGCACCAAACAGACCACTATGGGGGGCGGGGAAAAGTGAAGAAGCTGCAAAAAAAGCACCAAAATGACAACTTTATTCTACAAACCGAGTGAAAAAAACCCGCACAGCAGGCGCCACACCCCAATCGGGGGGGGAGGGGCAGAGCTATAGTGTGACCTCTGCTTGTAATAGTAACGATATTTTATGATGAATAGAACTCATCTTTCCATCGTTGTTGTTGGTTCACATTATCACATTAAATGTATTCTACTTTTACTTATTTGTTCCTCTCATTTCATTGTATTTTTTTTTAACTTGGTTACAGAATCTCTACAATTGCTTCTGCAAAATAAACTTTGAATGAAGATTCAATTATCTTATAATTAAATATGCTAAATAAACCTCACCAGATTTATTTATGATTAGATTATGTATGGATCATCAGGTAGCGAAGAGAAGCGTTCCCAGGTATATCTTTAAGGAAGCCGTTCACGTTGTCTGTCACATCCTGAATTTCAATCAGTATATGACAGTCCCAAGACTCATAAGGGATTAAACACTTGCTTCATACGTGTAGACTGGAGGTGGAGGTCTGACAGTACGGTTAGACATCACAGGTGAAGAGCCTTTTGAGCTGGATTCTTAAAAATATTAAAAAAAAAGCTGTCCCTTCCTCAATGCCCCGCTCTTTGCGCTAAAGTTTTTTATTGTTTTAAAAAGTAGGTGTGAGAGAGTCAAACTTTAGCGTAAAGAGTCGGACGTTGAGGAGGGGACATCCCTTTTCATATACGGAATGATTTCTGTTCGTTTTAAGTTTTAATGTCGCTCCTCACTTTCAGTTAAAAAGACTCGTTTTTTTTTATTTATAAAAAATAACCTAATAATAACCTAAGCTTGATTTTTGTTCCAGTTATTTAAGAATGCCTCCTGAATCACAAAGGCGGTTTAATTAGAATATAGCGTAAGAGTCAGCTGTTGAGGAGAGACAACACCGCTCATATACGTAATATTTTCTGTTCGTTTTAATGTTGCTCCTTGCTTTCAGTTGAAAAAGACTTGTTTTTTTATTTAATTTTTGATCTTTTTTTAAATAATGCTGGGAAATCCGGCACTCCCTTCATGGAAAATTCCTCCATGGAAAGATCCTGCCACTTAACCAACCTTCTCCCCCGACCCCCCCACCAGAAAAAATCCCTCCTGAAAACGTCTGTATACTTCCCAATAACCAATACTATATGTAAACAACGGGCAAAGTTCACAACTTGCAGCCCTTCCCCGGGGGACTGTGGGGGACTAATCATCATAAAAGACATAGTTATTAGATTTTTCGACTATGCTGAACAAAATGGCTATCTCAAAATTTTGGTCGGGTGACTTTGAGAAAAATATGAGCATGGAAGGGGGCCTAGTTGCCCTCCATTTCTTTGGTCACTTAAGAAAGCACTAGAACTTCTAATTTCTATTCAAATGAACCCTCTCGCGATATTCTAGGACCACTGCGTCGGTACAATCACCCCTGAAAAAAAACACGCATTCGTGATCTTTCTTCTTGCAAAAACTACAAAACTCCACATTTTTGCAGATAGGAGCTTGAAACCTCTACAGTATGGTTCTCTGATACGCTGAATTCAATGATTTGATTTTCATTAAGATTAAATGACTTTTAGGGGCTGTCTCCCCCTTTTCGAAAATAAGGCAAATATTCTCAAGCTCGTAACTTTTGATGGGTAAGACTAAACTTCATAATACTTATATATTTGAAATCAGCGTAAAAATTCGATTCTTTTGATGTATCTATTGGTATCAAAATTCCGGTTTTTAGAATTTCGGTTACTATTGAGCCGGGTCGCTCCTTACCTACAGTTCGTTACAAGGCCGTGTCCCAGGGGGGGGGGTGGAACGGGCACAACCTAGCCTCTAAACCCGGGTTAGAAAATGCGTGACCACCTCCCCCCTCCAGAAAAAAAAATCCCGTGTGTCTATGCCACATTAGAGATGTGCTCAGAACTACTTATAGGCTCGGGCAGGGCTAGAGTCACAACTCGTGTAGGCCTACGCTTACAGTCAGTGCGCAACCCCTTGAAACCACCCAAGCAATCAAGAGGGTTGATGAGTAAATCCCAAAGCTTAATTGTCGAATACCCTGTAGAGCAGAAGAGGGCTAATTATTTTTTTGACAAAACCAATGAATGACACGGGCTCGCTAGCCAAAACTTGGTGGCATAAAAAAATGTAATAGCGTGAGAAGCTAAATCTCTCCCACGGTCGGTTCAATGTCACACTAGTTTACAACAGGTCAAATACAAAGAGAGTAGGGTGCGGTAAGTGTACCAACCATAAATTAAGGTAGTATCATCTTAAGCCAACACTTCTAGATGAATATCTTGATTGGTGGAAGTTTAATTGCAGCTATGATCAGGTGCCCCAATTTAAGATATGTGCAACCAAATATTTTATTTTTAGTCAACCTCAAGACCCAGAAATGACTAATTTATTGGGAAGGGAATGAGTAGGCTTATAGAACATTGCGAATTTTTCTTGTTTAGGAAGCTACGATGGGCTTTATTTGTCGGAGATGACTGAAAAATAAATAAGAAATAAGATTCAGCTGTTTTTAAATGAAATAAATAAAAAAACATTTTTTTTCACTAAAATTAAGGAGCGACATTAAAACTTAAAACGAACAGAAATTATTCCGTATATGAAAGGGGCTGTCCCCTCCTCAACGCCTTGCTCTTTACGACAAAGTTTTTATTGTTTTAAAAATAAAGTTATGTGACAGAGTCAAACTTTAGCTTAAAAAGCGAGGTGTTGAGTAGGGGACAGCCCCTTTCGAGTACTGAATAATTTCTGTTCGTTTTGTTTTAATGTCGCTACTTATTTTCAGTTAAAAAAAATTTGTTTTTTTAACTTCTGAAAGTTTTTGAATTAATACAGCTTTGATTTTGGCTCCCCATACTTGAATAATTAAAACGAAATTTGCATATTAATTTTTTTTTTTTTGGCTAAATGACTTTCTCGAAATTTTGTTTTGACGTAACTTACGAATTAATTTGCGTAACGATATTCTATATTTGGATGTTTTTATTACGTATATGAGGGAGTTTTCCCCCTAGTCAGTACCTCACTCTTTACGCTAAAGTTCGAATTTTGTTCCAATCACAAACCCCTGAATCATTCAGGCCGATTAATTAGAATAGATAGCTATTTTGAAAGTACTAAAAAAAACTTTAGCATAAAGGGTGAGGTATTGTCTAGGGAGCGAACCCCGTCATATACGTAATAATTTCTGTTCGTTTTAAGTTTTTATGTTGCTCCTTACGTTCAGTTGAAAAAACTTCTTTTTTTTTAATTTCATTTCTGATCGTTTTTTTTAAATAATGCTGGGAAATCCGGCGCCCCCTTCATAGAAATGTCTCTTCCCCGAAGAAAGCATCCAAAAATCCAAAAAGAAAACATGGAAAAATCCATGAAACCCCCTAGAAAAAAATCCCTCCTGAAACGTCTGTATACTTCCCAATACTATATGTAATACTATATGTAAACAATGGGCAAAGTTCATAACTTGCAGCCCCTCCCTCGGGAACTGTGGGGGATTAAGTCATCCTCAAAGACACATTTATTCGATTTTCGACTATGTTGGACAAAATGGCTCTCTCAAAATTTTGATTGGGTGACTTTGGTAAAAAAAATGAGGGTGGGAGGGGCCAAGTTGTCCTCCAACTTTTTGTTCACTTAAAAAGGGCACTAAAACTTTTAATTTCTGTTCGAAGGTTCCCTCACACGATATTCTAGAACTACTGGATCGGTACGATCACCCCTGGGGTGAAAAAACAACAAACAAATAAACACGCATCCGTGATCTTACTTCTGGCAAAAAATACAAAATTCCACATTTTTGCAGAGAGGAGCTTAAAACTTCTATAGTAGGGTTCTCTAATGCGCTGAATCTGACGGCGTGAGTTGCATTAATGTTCCATGACTTTTAAGGGTTATTTCCCCCTTTTTTCAAAAATAAGGCAAATTGTCTCAGGCGCGTAACTTATGGTGGGTAAGACTAAAGTTAATGAAACTTATATATTTGAAATAAGCATAATAATCTGATTCTATTGATGTATCTATTGGTATCAAAATTCCGGTTTTTAGAGTTTCGGTTTACTATTGAGCCGGGTCGCTCCTTACTTACAGTTCTTTGCCACGAAAAGTTTGATCAACTGAGACTCACTTGTAGATAGCATATAAGTTCGTCCCAGCTCTATGTAGGTATGTGTACAGGAATTATCTTCAGTAAAGGGGGTTGGAGCGTCTCCCCCCCCTTCTTTTTTTTTTTTTTTACCTTTTGTGGTTTTTTTAAATAAAAATTTTATTTATTAAAAAACTGAACTGGTTATTTTAATTTAAAAACTGAAAAAAAAACGACAAAATTCCCCTCCTTAGAGTTCAAAAAATACATTTACCCCTCCCCCTACAGTTCCAGTCACTGGAAGGAGGGATAGAAAGAAAAAAATTAGATCTAATTTAAGGTATTTGAGATTAAAATGAAGTCTTTATAAATGTCAAGTTCCGGTTAGGGGTCCGGGCCCAGAGAACCCCTCTCCATACGACCGCGTGCTGCTTTATAAATCCCTTTTATTCACAAAGCAAGCTTAGTCATGTGTGTTATTGAACGGTGTTTTGTTGCCAGCCAATGACAAGGTAGTGCCACTTTCTTTTAGTGCTTTCCGGCTCTTTAATTACATGTAGCCTACTTACTTAGTTCTCACCAAGCCACGCTTTCTTCTTGAGCTGCTCTTCTCAGTAAATATTGTATTCTCTATTGTTAAACTCCACCAGTGGTGTCGTTCGGTGGGGAGTGGGGCAAGGGGGACAGTTGCTCCCCAAAAATTTGGAGAAAAATTATTATATAATCCATGCCCCTTGACTTTCCGGACGTAGATCCCTTTGCCCCCCCACCCCCCCTCCCCCTGCTGGAGTCACGCCCCTGAGCTCCACTGGAACGATAATTATTTTAATTAGAACTTAGACTTAAATTGTAAGAGTAATTTTGAGTCTTCAAGTTTCCTTTTTTAAATTATAGACCCACCTTTTTAGTATTAGAGCCAAAATTCGGCTTAGGGTACTTCCTTATTAGAGAGTGATACACTTTTTCAGGTAAAACCACGGTAGGCTCCTCAACCTTGGGGCCCCATAGTCTTCAGTCTACACTAGCCTATTGGACACAACAGCTTAGCTATTTCTTATCGCATTTTGTGGGATTCTGAAAGGATGAAGCCCCCACTCTAATATATTTGGCCGTTTTTACTCTTGGTCGTTTTTACTCAATTACAGTTTTAATCGCTATTTTCTTGTATATGTCAAGTGTTATTATAATCATATGAATATAACAAAGTTGCCTAAATTAATAAAAGAAATTGAAAATTATTAGAAAAAATTTTGGAAGCCTGAGAGGTCAGTGGTGGATCCAGGGGGGCGAGGGAGGTGCCCCCCTGGCGTAGCCTAAAGTAGTGTAATTTACTTAATTAACTCAAGTTTACGTTAATTAAAACTTGTTCCTAACGTAAGTTCATCGGCTCAACCTATCTTGCGCCCCCCCCCTAAATTTTTTTTATCGGATCAACCTATTCTGTGCCCCCCCCCTAAAATAATCCTGGATCCGCCCCTGTGAGAGGTACCAATTGACTTCAGGGACTAGGTTCCAGGTTAGACTTCCATATAGTCTCTAGTAACTGTCTAACTCAGGTGCAGATCAGGAAATTCACGGATCCATCTGTCAATAAGGTACCACCACAACCAGGCCAAGATTCTTGACCTGTGAAATAATTCTCATGGATTTTTTCAGAGTGGAGGTCAAAATATTAAACTAGCAAAAAAGAAGTAAAAGGCGGATAGTATGGAAGAAATCGTCGAAGTCACAAGATTTTTGGAACTTTAGGCGCTCTGATAAATACCTTGCCAGATCTGTAGGCCACCAATAACATGATTTATGAGCCAGACCCGGTCATGCCCTTTGAAAAATTTTCATTTACAAATCTATTAAATTTTATTGAAAATAAAATTTAGATATATAGATCAGAAAGTCAATTACTTCTATTTCTGGCTCACTTTAGAGCAGGAGTTACTGCTAATTTACTATTTTATGTTTGCTGTTTCATTGCAAGACAAACTGGTAGACTTGTTTTTCTTAGAGATAGCGTGGGAAATACAATTTCAATAATCATTACTGTGCATATGGTCGCCAAGAAAGGGCGGTTTCTAAAATCCTTCTTGACAAGAACAAAAGCAGGATAAAAGTGATAAATATATATATATATATATATATATATATATATATATATATATATATATATATATATATATATATATATATATAAAACTTAAAGTAACGATAATAAGGAAATAAGCAACTAATTAATTCTGCCTAAATCAAAATTACAAAAATGTGGCCTAGATTTGTGTGGAAAAATAAAATGTCCAGTAAAATTACGTTTACTGGAAACTAAATGGATCACATAAATTGAAAGTTTCATTCAGTTGTTTTAGGGAGAAAATAAGGTCTTCTTAAAACAATAAATCTAAGGGAATGGTCACAAATTTTTTACATCCAGAAATTATACCAAAAATAAGTATCGTATTGCTGCTTAATTTCAAAATTTTGCTTGGTCAATTAATTTTTGTGTCAAACAGTTCGTGGTAACGAACTGTAAGTAAGGAGCGACCCGGCTGAATGATAACCAAAACTCTAGAAAACGGGTTTTTGATATAAGCAAATACACCTAACGAGTCAAATTTTATAATTTAATTCCAATATTTATGTATCTATTCAGCGAATTTAGTGCATCCCATCAAATGTAATGCGCCTGAGAAAGTTCAGTTCATTTTCGAAAAAAGGGGATACGACCACCTAAATGCTATAGAATCTTGATTAAATTAATACCATCATATTCAGCTTATCAGAGAACCTTACTGTAGAGGTTTCAAGCTGATATCTACAAAAATGTGGAATTTTGCATTTTTTGCCAGAAGAAAGATCACGGATGCGTGTTTATTTTTTTTTTTGTTTGTTTTTTTTGTTTTTGTTTTTGTTTTTTTCCCAGGGGTGATCGTATCCACCCAGTGGTCCTAGAATATCGTGGGAGGGCTCATTGGAACGGAAATTAAAAGTTCTAGTGCCCTTTTTAAGTGACCGAAAAAATGGAGGGCAACTAGGCCCCCTCCCAAGCTTATTTTTTTCCCAAAGTCACCCGCTCAAAATTTTGAGATAGCTATTTTGTTCAGCATGGTCGAAAATATGATAAATATGTCTTTTAGGATGACTTAATCTCCCGAAGTCCCCAGGGGGAGGGCTAGAAGTTATGAACTTTACCCAATGTTAACATATAGTATTGGTTATTGGGAAGTATACAGAAGTTTTCAGGACGTTTTTTTTCTGGGATGTGGTGGGATGGGGGGGTCGGGGGGTAGGTTGGCGGATATGTACATGAAGGTAGTTGTAATGGGGGAAGGGAAAATTCCATGAAGGGGGCGCCGGACTTGCCAGCATTATTTAGTGGTTATTGGAAAGTATACAGAGATTTTCAGGAAGGATTTTTTTTCTGGAGAGGGGGCTAGAGGAGGGGGTTACCCGGGAGAATCTTTCCGTGGAGGATGTTTCTTTGGGGTAAGGGAGATTTCTATGAAGGAAGCGCCAGATTTCCAAGCATTATTTAAAAAACTATCAGAAATTAAATTAAAAAAAACAAGTTTTTTCAACTGAAAGTAAGAAGCAACATTAGAACTTAAAACAAACAGAAATTTTGACGTATTTGAGGGGGTTCTCCCCCAGTCAAAAACTCGCACGTTACGCTACAGTTTTTTGATTTATTTAAAAATATCTCTATCTTCTAATTAAACTGCATGTGTGATTAACTGGTTTTTGAATAAAATTTTTTTTAAATTTTAACGTAATGAGCTTGTTATTGACTAAGGGGAGAACCCCCTCATATACGTAATAACATATACGTAATAAAAAAAAACAATAAAAAAAACAAGCGATACGGCTCAATAGCAATCGAAACTTTTAAAAACGGAATTTTTGATGTCAATAAATGTATCAAAAGAATGTGTTTTTAATGCTGATTCTAAATATATAAATTTTATTAAGTTTAGTATTACTCATCAAAGGCTACGAGCCTGAGAAAATTTACTCGATTTTTTAAAGAGGGGGGAAACATCCCCTACAAGTGAAAGAATTTTAATGAAAATCACACCGTCAGATCCAGCGGATCAGTAAACCCTATTACATAGGTTTCAAGCTCATATCTGCAAAAATCTGCAACTTTGTATTTTTTGCCAGAAGAAAGAAATACGAATATAGAAGTTAGTTACGTAAGTTAATTTGTAAAGACATCCATTTAGCAAAAGAAAAGTAAAATTTTTATGCAAATTTTTGTTTACTTATTCAATGACTTTTAGCCAAAATAAAATTTTCATTAAATAAAGATTGATAAGAAACTAAATAAAAAAAAAACAAGCTTTTTAGGCTGAAATCAAGGAGTGACATTAGAACTTAAACGAATATGAAATATCTTGTATCAGAAAGTGACTCCCCCAATCTCAAAACCTTGCGCGGTGAACTAAAGTTTGACTCTGTATCACAACTGTATTTTTTAAAAAAAAAAAAAAATTGAGCGAAAAGCGTGAGGCGTTGAGGAGGGGACAGCCCCTTACATATACGGAATAATTTCTGTTCGTTTTAAGTTTTAATGTCGCTCCTTACTTTCAGTTTAAAAAACTTGTTTTTTTTATTACCCGAAAGGAATGGATTTAAAAGGGAGAAAACATTGACGATAATGTAGCTATTTCACATTAGGTTAATAAAAATAAAACTGATTTTTTTTTACTATTCTTATATTAAAATGAAAATAGTTGATTTTTAATCAAAATGTGTATTTCCCGCGAATTGAATTTTATGTTGCTTTAGCTTGTGTTTCTCTATTCAATAACACGTGTTATTAGCTATATTTGTAACCAAAAACCATTCTAGTTGGACAAATTTTCCTAGAACTGAGAAACGGAAAATTTCTAGAAAAATCTGGGCTGAATCCAGAAGATCGTCTCTTTATTATCCAATTTTCTACAAGCTCTCACAATCTTTGAATTTCTTTTGTCTCATTTTACGTGGCCTTGCATAACCCTGTTAATTAAATTTATTTATTTTAGCTAGTGATTTCTTCGGGACAATTTCAGCTGGAAATTTTAGAAGTTCAAAATCCCAGAGGTCATCTGGCAGTTCATCACTGTTGCGGGGGATCGTTACCTAAGAGTACGAAATGTAGTCGGCCGTGTCAAACTTATTTTAGACTTTGTCTGAAGGAATTTCAAAATAATGTGACTACTACTGGTATGTGTTCTTTTGGCAATGTGTCTAGTCCTGTTCTTGGAGAAAATAACTTTGTGATTACTGAGCCACAGAGTGTAGGAGCTAATCTCATGCTGCAATTTTCCTTTCGCTGGACTGTAAGTTATTATTTATTATACTTATATTCACAGGGGGGAGGAGTACATGTATAATGTTGGGTGCAAAGCCAAAGAATTCTTTCGTGATGTGACGGGAAAGGCCACTTAGTTTTTGAACCGTTTTACCAGAATTGCTTTTTTAGGATTGAAATAGAGTAAAGTATTGCGATTCAAATGCACATAAAAAGCCAAGTCGAAAACTCTTGCTTAGAAAAGGCTTCATACAGGGTGAAAATTCAGCATTGGGCTCGTGGCTTACACTGGTTTTATGAAAGGACCATGAATGGGGGAAGAGGCGGTAACTATCCCCCTAGATCCCCCTATATTTGAGAAAAATACTGTTTTGGTGTTTTCGTTGGAATTTTTTTTACCGAAAAAATCGAAAATCAATGCTTGTCCCGCTTCTACATTTAAATAAGAAAACATTTTGCCCCCATGACCTTGTATTATAGTGAATTCAGATGAGTCTTGAGTTGGGTGAATCTTTTTTTTCTATTTGCCAAGTAATTATGAAACTTTCAGTGACTATGTATACATCAGTTATAGGAGCAAAAAAACTAGCTTTTATTCGCTGTACCTATTCAAGCTTGCCTAACTCGTTCTTAAGATTTTTAGAAAATCATGACATACGGCAGAAAGGCTTTCTTTTTTTCATTTCTAACAAACCCGTAGAATGAAAGTAGAAGAGCTTGGCTATGCTCTGGTATAGTGAATAAAATTGAATTGGTTTTCTCCATTTATTGATGCATGCACAGTCAATGACAGCTTTGTAATTACTAAGTATAATAATAAAAAAAAAAACTGGTATAAATAAAAGTAATAAAACCAATACCGAATTTTTACCCTACATTACATACGCTACTCCCTAGCTTTGGGCCTGATATTTGGTTTCATAGTCTGGTGCTGGTAAAAAAAATGACAGTCGGTTTAAGCGAAGCTGATGCAGGATTTTTTTTCCAGGCCCTTAGCTATTATTTTACTTTTGTATTGTATACAGCATTTATTTATGGGCGAGGCCGTATCCAGGGGGGTTAGGGGTTTGATTCCCCCATCTAAAGTGTTTTCCCGACTCGTAAAAAACGTAACAAGAATTGATGTAAGCAATTGTTTGTACGTTTTTTGAGGGTTTTTTGTGTACCACCCCCCCCCCACCCCGAAAAAATGCTTGTGTAAAGAACCCCCCTAACAAATCTTGGATACAGCCCTGCTTACGGCTAAGGGGTATAGTCTCTTTACAAGGTTAAAAATAACATAAAGTATATGCCAAAGAGGGGGAAAGTTCCTTGAAAGAGGAATTTTTTCCGTGTTGCTCTCTTAAGGAAAATTGTTGGGTCACATCACTTCCACTGGAGAAAAATTGAGACGATTTCACTGAATAAACGCAGTGAGATAGTCTATTACTACTTCTAATTCAGCCGTTATTTAGATTGTAGAGCTTACCATCAATGCTTGGTGGCATTGTATATCACCTCAGTTTTTGGATAAATCAAAGAAGAAAATAGGTACTATTGTCCTATAAATCCGTGTTAAAAATAGTGCTTTTATGCCACGGATATATTTTTATGAAGAAAAAACGAACAAAAAATGGGGTTTTTAAGGCCAAACGGATATACGAAAAAAAAAACTAAGCAAATACTTCGGAAGGACAACCGCCTCTCTTCTTCAGCGTGAACAAAAAACGTTTAAGGAAAATACCAAAAAAGACAAAGAAACAACCATAATCAGATGCGGAGAGTCAATGTGAAAAAAACAACAAACAAATGAATAACCAAAATTAAAAGACGAATAAAATTCAATAAAAGCCAAAATTAGAAGAATTAAAACCAAATACCTAACAACTACGATTTAGAATTTTTGCTTTCACTTTTATTTATTACAAAAAAGCTAATAAAAAATGAAAAAAAAAACAAATATTACGAGTTCATGAAAAATTCGTGTTATTACTGTTGACTTGAAATCTAAGTTATTCTCTCGATATAATTATCGTAATTATCAACTGAAAATCCAAAATCGAGCTTGAGCACGAACCAATTTTGAACAAATTTGGCACATTTAGCTCCTAAATCCATTGGCCTCATCTAATCTCATGATTACTCTATTGTTAAATTCAAGCTAAAAGCTCATGATATCATCAGATATGCTCTTTTGTTCATTAATTAAACCCTGTAGCCAAATTTAACAACCCTTGCCTACCCCACACAGGGTATTTGATAAGATTCGACCAGTGCATTGCATTTTGTATCCATTGTATTACCTATTACAGGGGCTGTCATAACATACGGAAAATTGCAATCGGGCCTCCTGTTGTTATAGGGTTCGAATAAACATCAGATACTCACTTCTTACTTTGCCCTCACAACTCTTAATGGCTGAACTTATTAAACGCTTATTTTCCGGAGCGACTCTAGGTTCGATTAAAGCCAAATGTCAAATAGCATGGGGAACTAATTCTATCAGTTATCATTCTAATTTTGAAATAGAATGTGGTTTTAAGCTCTGCCTAACCCGTGGCGCTCTGCCGCGTGTTCTAAGCTAGATTCTGGCAGGAGCTGAATTTCACATTGGAAGCCGGAGTGCATGTTCACACGGTTCTATCAGTCAAAGAGCATGCGGAACTGATTCTATCAGTTATCATTCTAATCTTAAAATAGAGTGTGATTTTAAGCTCTATCGTGGTTTTAAGCTCTCCCTAACCCCTGACGCTCTGCTGCGAGTTCTAAGTTAGATTCTGGCTGGAGTTAAATTTCGCATTGGCAGCTGGAGTGCATGTTCACACGATAGCAAAAATGCTTTCATACGAGCAACTAACCAGCTCTTTTCCATGTTATATCCGTGGTGAAAAATTGTTTGCCTGGCCGACAACATTGTGTTTAAAATCGGTAATGGAACAATGTCGCAGACACCAAAATTGTGTCGAAATGAAACCAACAGTGCCACTTTGGCAACCATGACTACAGCTATTGCTATAGAAAACTCATCTTAGGATCAAGTACCTAAGGCAAGCACAGCAGAACGCGCTACTCCTCAACTCCAATCTATTCAGACATTTACTCTTAACTCCTTCCTATGAAGTTCATACTTTCTCTAATCTTTTCTTGTGACCTTTTTTTCATCTTGTCCAAGAAAATTTTACTGGAAGTAGAATCTACTACTACTAACAACTCACCGCATATCCATGCCACCTAAGGCCAACACAGCTACGCACGCTCCTCCTCCATCCCAATCTATTCAAAGCCTTTCTTTTTACACCCTCCCAAAGAGTTTCTATTTCCTTTAAATCTTTATTTACGGCGTCCTCCCACCCCAGACTAGGACGATTTGATTCGGTTTAGCCCTAGATGGTTGGCCAAAAAGGACTTTCTTCTGCAATCTGTCATCCTCCATCCGCACAACATGCCCTAGCCATATCAACCTTTCTTCCATTATAGCCCTAGAAAGCGAGATTGAACCACCTTTTTCATACTGGCTACTGTTTGAAATACGGTTAGTCAGCCGGGTACCCAGAACAATCCGTAGGCAATTTCTCTGAAAAACATCTAGTAAATCGTCATCCACTTTTCGGAGCACCCATTCTTCAGAACTATTTTTGACCACTGTCATCAGTGTACCTTCCAATATTCTAATCTTGGTTTGCAAACTTATCTTCCTATTCTTCCAACCCTTTTTTAACTGTGAAAGAGTACTCTGAGCCTTGGCTATTTTACTTTTAACATCTTCACTGCTCCCACCGTCTTTACTAATAATACTACTAAGGTAAGCAAAACTGTCCACTTGATCAATCTTTTCCTTGCCCAACGCCACCTTTTCATCTTCACTTATTAATAGCCCTAGTAACTTAGTCTTCTTAACACCAATTTTCAAACCTATTCTAGCGCCCTGAACTCGCAAAACCTTTTAAAAGTTCATTCATTTTGCTCTCTCTTTCATCTAGGATGCTTATCATCAGCATGATCTAAGTCCATGAGAGTTTTTCGTCCCCTTTTGATTCCGTGCCTTTCCTGTGCTCCTTCAGGCAAAGTCCATCAAATGAACCATATAAAGAGAGATAGAACACAACCCTACTTACCTCCTAATTTAAAACAAAACCAGCTGCTAGCCTCATTTCTTACCTTGAACCGCAGTAGTGTTATTCCCCTACATAGCACTAGTCACTTTAATGTCTTTGTCTGGTAATCAAACAGTTGGTGGCAACGAGCTGTAAGTAAGGAGCGACCCGGCTCAATAGTAACCGAAACTCTAAAATACGGAATATTGATACCAATAGATACATCAAAAGAATGAAATTTTTATGCTGATTTCAAATATATAAGTTTCATGAAGTTTAGTCTTACCCATCAAAACTTACGCGCCTGAGAAAATTTGCCTTATTTTCAAAAAGAGGGGAAACAACTCCTAAAATCATAGAACTTTAATGAAAATCACACTGTCAGATTCAGCGTATCAGAGAACCCTACTGTAGAAGTTTCAAGCTCCTATCTGCAAAAATGTTGAATTCTGTGTTTTTTGTCAGAAGAAAGATCACGGATGCGTGTTTATTTTTTTTTTTTTTCAGGGGTGATCGTGTTGATCCAGTAGTCCTGCGATATCGTAAGAGGCCTCATTTGAACTGATATTAAAAGTTCTAGTGCTCTTTTTAAGTGATCAAAAAATTGTAGGGTAACTTGGCCCCCTCCACGCTCATTTTTTCCCGAACTCCCCAAATCAAAATTTTGAGATAGCCATTTTGTTCAGCATAGTCGAAAATTTAATAAATATGTCTTTGAGGATGACTTAATCCCCACAGTTCCCAGAGGAAGTGTTATAAGTTATGAACTTTGCCCATTGTTTACATATAATATTGGTTTTGGTTTATTGGAAAGCCATTTATCACAAGAAAAGTAAAATTAATATGCAAATTTTATTTTACTTACTCAATGAAGGTGAGCCAAAATAAAAGCTGCATTAACAGTAGAAAGGGGGGTACCAGCCCCACGATTACACCACCCCTTCGAATCCCAATCCGGACACTTTTTTTTAAAACTCCGACGGGGACTCCTTATTTGGGCATAGAGTCATTAGTGAGAATGATTGCGTAATCGGTCAATGACCTCTTTCTCCAGGTGTGTTTTTGGCACGCTCTTAGCGAATGCCAAGGTCAATGTTGTTGTTGTTTTGAACAGAGTCATTAGAGAGAACACGTGGTTAATGGGGTCAATGTTCTTGTTGTTGTTTTGGACACACTCTCAGCGAATGTCAAGGTCAATGTTGTTGTCGTTCGAAGCAAAGTTAATGACACTTCCTTCCTGTTCGAGGCAGATGTTATGATCCGGAAATAGTATTTGTTGTTGTTATTCGAGCCAAATGTTACGAGTTCCCGGGAAACAGTTAATTAATGTCTGGCAGATAACGTCAAGTTAATTAATGTCTGCATTTCCAAAGAGAAAAGTCTCCGAGAAACAGTTAAATCACAGATGATGTCATGATTGATTGATTGACATGGAAGGGGAATTAATTGGAGTTCTAACAAGAGAATTGATTCACGGGCAGATGTTTTGATCTTAGCGTAGGGAAAGGTTTCCAAATAATTTGAAATGCATTAGCGCAGAGATGCCAAACAAAAGGAACATGCTGAAAGTCCGTTTGGGTATAATTTTGGCGAAACCGTTTTAGCTATTTTATGGAATTATTTCGGCGAAACAGCTAGAGACATTATAAAATATGATTTTTGAAGAGATTTTGGAAGAGGTTTTGAGTGTGGTCATTATAATACACAAGTTCCAATTGAACACTGTTGTGAGGTCCTCTACCCCAATCCCAAAGGGTTCTAATCCCCCTACCCAACCCCCAGGGTTACGATCCCCCTACCCAACCCCGAAGGGTTCCGATCCCCATACCCAACCCCGAAGGGTTCCGAGCCCCCGACCCCCCCCCCAAAGGATTCCCATCCCCCTACCTCCACCCCGAAGGAAGCCTCCAGTCCTCAAAGGTCCCCCAAGCCTCCAAAGGGCCCCGAGACCCCCCAAGGCACTCCCCCGGGCCCAAAAAGGTCCCCCAGACCCCAAAATTCCCTCCCCCGATCCTTAAAGGCCCCCCAGGCTCCCAATGGGCCTCCCGCCCCCCCCAGGCCCTCCCCCCGGCCCCAAATGTCCACAGGGGTCCCACAGGGCCACCTGGCCCGAGAGGGCCCCCCCAGGCCCCCCAAGGCCCTCCCCCGGGCCCCCACGGGCCCCCGGGCCCCCAAAGGACCAATCGGCCCTCAAGTGCCCCCCCGACCCCCCCAGGGCCTCTTCCGACCCCCCCAGGCCCTCCCCCGCCCTCCACAGGCCCTCCCACAGTCCCCAACGGTCCACAGGGCTCCCAAAGGGCCACACGGCCCAAAAGGGCCCCCCCAGCCCCCCCCAGGCCCCCCCGTGCCCCCAACGCCCCTGCGCCCCCAATTTTTAATACTTTTTTATGGCTTTATTATATCTTTTCAGAACAAGTTCTTTTCTTAATGTCCTTCCAAAACCCATTTTACAAGTTGAAGCACCCATCCTTTACACCCACAACTTTAATTTACAGCTTTTAGGATACCTCAACACCAAGAAATACCTTTCAAAGACCATGTCAGAGCAACTTCTTTTCTTAATGTCCCTCCTAAACCCATTTTACAAATTGAAGTACCCATACTTTTCAACCACAACTTTACTTTAAAGCTTTTTGAATGCTCCAACACCAAGAAATACTTTTCAAAAGGCATTTCACAACAAGTTCCTTTCTTAATATCCCTCCTAAACCCATTTTACAAGTAAAAGTACTCATCCTTTTCACCACAACTTTACTTTACAGCTTTTTGGATACCTCAACACCAAGAAAAACCTTTCAAAAAGCATTTCAGAGCAACTTCTTTTCTTTATGTCCCTTCTAAAACCATTTTACAACATGAAGCATCCATTTTTTTTACCCACCACTATACTTTACAGCATTTTTGGATATATCAACACCAAGAAATACTTTTAAAAAGAAATTTCAGAGCAAGTTCCTTTCTTAATAGCCCTTCTAATCCCATTTTCCAACTTGAAGTATCCTGCCTTTTCACCCACAATTTTACTTTACAGCTTTTTGGATACATCAAGACCAAGAAATACCTTTCAAAACGAATTTCAGAGCAAGTTCCTTTCTTAATGTCCCTTCTAAACCCATTTTACAAGTTGAAGCATCCTTCCTTTTCACCCACAACTTTACTTTACAGCTTTTTGGATATCTCAACGCCAAGAAATACCTTATAAAAGGCATTTCAGTGCAACATCTTTTCTTAATGTCACTTCTAAACCCATTTTCCAACTTGAAGTACCCATCCTTTTCACCCACAATTTTACTTTACAGCTTTTTGGATATCTCAACACCAAGAAAAACCTTTCAAAAAGCATTTCAGAGCAACTTCTTTTCTTTATGTCCCTTCTAAACCCATTTTCCAACTTGAAGCATCCATTTTTTTTACCCACAACTATACTTTACAGCTTTTTGGATAACTCAACACCAAGAAATACTTTTCAAAAGACATTTCAGAGCAAGTTCCTTTCTTAATAGCCCTTCTAAGCCCATTTTCCAACTTGAAGTATCCTGCCTTTTCACACACAAATTACTTTACAGCTTTTTGGATACATCAAGACCAAGAAATACATTTCAAAAATAATTTCAGAGCAAGTTCCTTTCTTAATGTCCCTTCTAAACCCATTTTACAAGTTGAAGCATCATTCCTTTTCACCCACAAATTTACTTTATAGCATATTATATATCTCCACGCCACGAGATACATTATAACAGTAATTTAAGTCCAATATTTTTTCTTTATTTCAATGTTAATCCCCTTTTACAACTTTAAGTAACCCTCATGTTCACCAACAATTGTACTTTCAAGCTTTTTGGAGCCCTCAACACAAAGAAAAACCTTTAAAAAGGCATTTCTGAGCAAGTTACTTTTTTAAAGTTCTCCTAGACCCATTTTACAAGTTGAAGCATCCTGCCTTTTCACCCACAATTTTACTTTACAGCTTTTTGGATACATCAATACCATGCAATACGTTTCAAAGACATTTCAGAGCAAGTTCCTTTCTTAATGTCCCTTCTAAACCCATTTTACAAGTTGAAGCATCCTTCCTTTTCACCCACAACTTTACTTTACAGCTTTTTGGATATCTCAACGCCAAGAAATAAATTATAAAAGTCATTTCAGAGCAACATCTTTTCTTAATGTCACAGCTAAACCCATTTTCCAACTTGAAGTACCCATCCTTTTCACCCACAATTTTACTTTACAGCTTTTTGGATACCTCAACACCAAGCAATACTTTTCAAAAGACATTTCAGAGCAAGTTACTTTCTTAATGTCCCTTCGAAACCCATTTTCCAACTTGAAGCAACCTTCTGTTTCACCCACAACTTTACTTTACAGCTTTTTGGATACCTCAACACCAAGGAATACCTTTCAAAAGGCATTTCAGAGCAAGTTACTTTCTTAATGTCCCTTCTCAACCCATATTCCAACTTGAAGAAACCTTCTATTTCAACCACATCTTTACTTTACAGCTTTTTGTATACATCAACACCAATTAATACATTTCAAAAGGCATTTCAGAGCACGTTACTTTCTTAATATCCCTTCTAACCCCATTTTACAACTTGAAGAAACCTTCATTTTCAACCACACCTGTACTTTAAAGCTTTTTGGATACCTCAAAACCAAGAAATACATTTCAAAAGTCATTTCAGAGCAAGTTCCTTTCTTAATATCCCTTCTAAACCCATTTTCCAACTTGAAGTACCAATCCTTTTCACCCACACCTTTACTTTATAGCTTTTTGAATGCTCCAACACCAAGAAATACCTTTCAAATGGCATTTCAGAGCAACTTCTTTTTTTTAATGTCACTTCTCAACCCATTTTCCAACTTGAAGTCCCCATCTTTTTCACTCACAACTTTACTTTACAGCTTTTTGAATACCTCAAGACCAAGCAATACTTTTCAAGTGGCAATTCACAACCATTTCTTTTCATAATGTCCATCCTAAACCCATTTGACAAGTCGAAGAATCCCTCGTTTTCACCCAAAACTTTACTTTACAGATTTTGGATACCTCAACACCAGGAACTACCTTTCAAAAGGCATTTGCGAGCAACATCTATTCTTAATATCCCTTCTAAACCCATTTTCCAGCTTGAAGTACCCAACTTTTTCACCCAGAACTTTACTTTACAGCTTTTTGAATGCTCACAATACCAAGCAATACTTTTCAAAAGGCATTTCACAGCAAGTTCCTTTCTTAATGTCACTCCTAAACCAATTTTATATGTTGAAGAATCCAGTCTTTTCACTCACAACTTTACTTTACAGCTTTTTGGATGCCTCAACACCAAGAAATACCATTCAAAAGACATTTCAGAGCAACTTCTTTTCTTAATGTCCCTTCTAAACCTATTTTCCAACTTGAAGTACCCATCCTTTTCACCCACAACTTTACTTTACAACTTTTTGGATACCTCAACACCAAGCAATACTTTTCAAAAGGCATTTCAGAGCAAGTTCCTTACCCATTTTACAAGTTGAAGCATCCATCCTTTTCACCCACAACTTTACTTTATATTTTTTTGAATGCGCCAATACCATATAAAACTATTCAAAGACATTTAAGAGCAAGTTCTCTTCATAATGTCCATCCTAAACCCATTTTACAAGTTGAAGTACCCATCCTTTTCACCCACAACTTTACTTTACAGCTTTTTGAATGCTCAAACATCAAGCTATACTTTTCAAAGACATTTCAGAACAAGTTCTTTTCTTAGTGACCGTCTTAAACCCATTTTACAAATTGAAGTACCCATCCTTTTCACCCAAAACTTTAATTTACAGCTTTTTGAATGCTCCAACACCAAGCAATACTTTTCAAAGGGCATTTCAGAACAATTTATTTTCTTAATGTCCTTACTAAACCCATTTTACAAGTTTAAGTACCCATCCTTTACAGCCAACACCAATAAATACTTTTCAAAAGTCATTTCACAACAAGTTCATTTCTTATTATCCCTCCTAAACCCCTTTTACAAGTAGAAGTCCTCATCCTTTTCACCACAACTTTACTTTACAACTTTTTTTCTTAATGTCCCTCCTAAACCCATTTTACAAGTTGAAGAACCCAACTTTTTCACCCAGAACTATACTTCACAGCTTTTTGAATGCCCACAACACCAAGAAATTCCTTTCAAAAGACATTTCAGAACAACATCTTTTCTTAATGTCCCTTCTAAACCCATTTTCCAACTTGAAGCATCTTCCTTTTCACCCATAACTTTACTTTACAGCTTTTGTAGGCCTCAACATCAAGAAATACCTTTCAAAAGGCATTTCAGAGCAAGTTAATTTCTTTCTGTCACTTATCTATACCATTTGTACTAGTTGAAGTATCAATCCTTTTTCCCCACAACTCTAATTTACAGATTTTTGAATGCCCCAAAAACTAGAAATAATTTTCAAAAGGCATTTCAGAACAAGTTCATTTCTTATTGTCACTACTAACCCCATTTTACAAGTTGAAGTACCCCTCCTTTTCACAAAAACTTTACTTTACAATTTTTTTTCTAAATGCCCCTCATAAACCAAATTTACAAGTTGAAGTAAAAAACTTTTTAATCAAGAATTATAATTCACAGCTTTTTGAATACCCACAACACAAAGCAATACTTTTCAAAAGGCATTTCAGAACAAGTTATTTTCTTTATGTACATACTAAACCCATTTTACAAGTTGAGGTACCCATCCTTTTCAGCACAACTTTACTTTACAACTCTTGTGCACGCCACAATATCATACAAGTTTCCACTTCAGTTCAGATTTTTTTTTACACGCCACAATATCATGCAAGTTTCCACTTCACTTCAGATTTTTCTCAAAGAGATGAAAAAATTAAAAATTGTTCCAAATTTTTCATAGAAGAAAGAAAGTTCCAGTTGTCCTCTGAATTTTATTAAAGAACTTACAGTTCAATTCTAGTTTCTCCAAAGAAAAGAAAAATATTCCACTTCAGTTCTTAATTTCAAAAAGACACAAGGAAAATTAAATTTGTATTTGAAATTTTTCAGTAGAAGATAGAAAAGCTATTCCATTGTTATGAATATTTTCCCGGAAGATAAAAATTTCTACTTCAATTTTAAACTTTCTCAACGAAGTGAAGAAAAGTTCAAGTTCTAATCATCATGCAAGATTCCACTTCACTTCAGATTTTTCTCAAAGAGATGAAAAAATTTAAAATACTGTTCCAAATTTTTCATTGAAGATAGAAATTTCAAGTTATCTTCTTAATTTTATTAAAGAACTTACAGTTCAATTTTAATTTCTCCAAAGAAAATAAAAATCTTCCACTTCAGTTCTTAATTTCACAAAGACACAAGGAAATTTAAAGTTCTATTTGAAGTTTCTCAATGAAGTGAAGAAAAGTTCAAGCTCTCTTCTGAATTTTCTCAATGAAAAAGAAATTAGTTATTGATCAATTCTATTTTTCCTAATAATATAAAAAGGTTCCACTTCAGTTCAGATGTTTCCCCAAAGACATAAATCTAAAAGTCTCCTCCAAATTTTTTGTAGAAGATAGAAAAAGTTACACATTGATCGAGAATATTTCTCTATGAAGATAAGGAGCTACTTTTCTCATTGATGGGAAGAAAAGTTAAAGTTGTTTTCCTAACTATCCATATGAAAAGAAACAAGTTTCAGATCAATTCTATTTTTCAAGAAAAAATAAATATTTTCCACTTCAGTTCGGATTTTTCTCAAAGAGATGGAAAAATTTAAAATTACTGTTCTAAATTTTTCATAGAAAAGAAATAAGTTACAGATCAATTCTATTTTTCAAGAAAAATTAAAAATTTTCCACTTCATTTCAGATTTTTCTCAAAGATCCTCATAAATTTTAAATTACTGTTCTAAATTTTTCATAGAAGATAGAAAAAGTTATACGCTGATCATGAAGAGTTAACTCAAGTTTGAATTTTATTAAAGAACTTACTGTTCAATTTTAATTTCTCCAGAGAAAAATAAAAATCTTCCACTTCAGTTATTAATTTCACAAAGACACAAAGAAGTTTAAAGTTCTCGTCTGAATTTTCTTAGAGAAAAGAAAAAAGTTGTAGTTCAATTCTAATTTTATTTCAAAGGAAATAAAAAATCTCCAACTTTTTAATAAACATTCTCAGCGCTGAACATTATAACTTTTCATAAGACAATAGAAATATATCAAAGTAATTCATAAAATATTTTATTGAAGTAACAACATGTAGCAACAACACACAAATACAAAGTCGACCTGGGGGGATTTTCTGGCGAGTATGGTTAGGTTAGGTTAGACTAGATTAAGTTAGGTTAGATTAGGTTAGGTTAACCTAACCTAACCTAACTTAACCTAACATAATTTAATCTTATGTTGTTACTACAAGTAGCAATTGGTAACAAGTTACCAAGTAACTTGTTCTGAAATGCCTTTTGAAAAGTATTGCTTGGTGGTGTGGGCATTCAAAAAGCTGTGAAGTATAGTTCTGGATGAAAAAGTTGGGTACTTCAACTTGTAAAATGGGTTTAGGAGGGACATTAAGAAAAAAAATTGTAAAGTAAAGTTGGGGTGAAAAAGATGGGTACTTCAACTTGTAAAATGGGTTTAGGAGTGACATTAAGAAAGGAACTTGTTCTGAAATGCCTTTTGAAAAGTATTTCTAGGTGTTGGGGCATTCAAAAAGCTGTAAAGTAAAGTTGTGGGGGAAAAGGATGGGTACTTCAACTTGTAAAATGGGTTTAGACAAGGGACATTAAGAAAGGAACTTGCTCTGAAATGCCTTTTGAAAGGTATTTCTTGATGTTGAGGTATCCAAAAGCTGTAAAGTAAAGTTATGGGTGAAAAGGAAGATGCTTCAAGTTGGAAAATGGGTTTAGAAGGGACATTAAGAAAAGATGTTGTTCTGAAATGTCTTTTGAAAGGAATTTCTTGGTGTTGTGGGCATTCAAAAAGCTTTGACGAATAGTTGTGGGTTAAAAAGTTGGGTTCTTCAACTTGTAAAACGGGTTTAGGAGGGATATTAAGAAAAAAATTTGTAAAGTAAAGTTGTTGTAAAAAGGATGAGGTCGTCTACTTGTAAAATGTGTTTAATAGGGATATTAAGAAAGGAACTTGTTGTGAAATGCCTTTTGAAAATTATTTCTTGGTGTTGGCTGTAAATGATGGGTACTTAAACTTGTAAAATGGGTTTAGGAAGGACATTAAGAAAATAAATTGTTCTGAAATGCCCTTTGAAAAGTATTGCTTGGTGTTGGAGCATTAAAAAAGCAGTATAGTAAAGTTTTGGGTAAAAATGATGGGTACTTCAATTTGTAAAATGGGTTTAGGACGGTCACTAAGAAAAGAACTTGTTCTGAAATGTCTTTGAAAAGTATTGCTTGATGTTAGAGCATTCAAAAAGCTGTTAAGTAAAGTTTTGGGTAAAAAGGATTGGTACTTCAACTTGTGAAATGGGTTTAGGAGGGAGTTTACGTAGAGAACTTGTTCTGAAATGTCTTTTAAAAGTATTATATGGTATTGGCGCATTCAAAAGAACCAAAAAGCTGTAAAGTAAAGTTGTGGGTGAAAAGGATGGATGCTTCAACTTGTAAAATGGGTAAGGAACTTGCTCTGAAATGCCTTTTGAAAAGTATTGCTTGGTGTTGTGGTATCCAAAAAGGTGTAAAGTAAAGTTGTGGGTGAAAAGGATGGGTACTTCAAGTTGGAAAATAGGTTTAGAAGGGACATTAAGAAAAGAAGTTGCTCTGAAATGTCTTTTGAATGGTATTTCTTGGTGTTGAGGCATCCAAAAAGCTGTAAAGTAAAATTGTGAGTGAAAAGGATGGATGCTTCAACTTGTAAAATTGGTTTAGGAGGGACATTAAGAAATGTCCCAACATTTCTTAATGTCCCTCCTAAACCCATTTTACAAGTTGTAGTAACATGTTGTTATTACATGTAGTAACAACATAAAAATACAAAGTCGACCTGGGGGGATTTTCTGGCGAGTATGGTTAGGTTAGGTTAGACTAGATTAAGTTAGGTTAGATTAGGTTAGGTTAAGTCAGGTTAGGTAAGTTAGGTTAGGTTAGCTAAGTTAGGTTAGGTTAGGTAGTAAACATCTCTACATGTTTAAGTTAGGTTAGGTTAGGCTAGATTAAATTATGTTAGGTTAAGTTAGGTTAGGTTAGGTTAGCCTACGTGCGCGCGCGTACGTAGGCTAACCTAACCTAACCTAACTTAACCTAACATAATTTAATCTTACCTAACCTAACCTAACTTAAACATGGAGAGATGTTTACTACCTAACCTAACCTAACTTAGCTAACCTAACTTACCTAACCTGACTTAACCTAACCTAATCTAACATAACTTAATCTAGTCTAACCTAACCTAACCATACTCTCCAGAAAATCCCCCCAGGTCGACTTTGTATTTTTATGTTGTTACTACATGTTATTAAAAGAAAAGTAGCTCCTTATCTTCATAGTGAAATATTCACGATCATTGTGTAACTTTATCTATCTTCTACAAAAAATTTGGAGGAGAATTTTAAATTTATGTCTTTGGGGAAATATCTGAACTGAAGTGGAACCTTTTTATATTATTCTGAAAAATAGAATTGATCAATAAATCATTTCTTTTTCATTGAGAAAATTCAGAAGAGAGCTTGAACTTTTCTTCACTTCATTGAGAAACTTCAAATAGAACTTTAAATTTCCATGTGTCTTTGTGAAATTAAGAACTGAAGTGGAAGATTTTTATTTTCTTTGGAGAAATTAAAATTGAACTGTAAGTTCTTTAATAAAATTCAGAAGATAACTTGAACTTTCTATCTTCTATGAAAAATTTGGAAAAGCATTTTAAATTTTTTCATCTCTTTGAGAAAAATCTGAACTGAAGTGGAATCTTGCATGATGACTAGAACTTGAATTTTTCTTCACTTCGTTGAGAAAATTTAAAATTGAAGTAGAAATTTTTATCTTCCGGGAAAATATTCACAACTATGGTATAGGTTTTTCTATCTTCTACGGAAAAATTTCAAATACAAATTTAATTTTCCTTGTGTCTTTTTGAAATTAAGAACTGAAGTGGAAGATTTTTATTTTCTTTGGAGAAACTAGAATTGAACTGTAAGTTCTTAAATAAAATTCAGAGGACAACTGGAACTTTCTATCTTCTATGAAAAATTTGGAACAATTTTTAAATTTTTTCATCTCTTTGAGAAAAATCTGAACTGAAGTGGAAACTTGCATGATATTGTGGCGTGTACAAAAAAATGGGAACTGAAGTGGAAACTTGTATGATATTGTGGCGTGCACAAGAGTTGTAAAGTAAAGTTGTGGTGAAAAGGATGGGTACCTCAACTTGTAAAATGGGCTTAGGATGGACATTAAGAAAAGAACTTGTTCTGAAATGCCTTTTGAAAAGTATTGCTTGGTGTTGTGGGCATTCAAAAAGCTGTGAAGTATAATTCTGGATTAAAAAGTTGTGTACTTCAACTTGTAAATTGGTTTTAGTAGGGACATTAAGAAAAAAAATTGTAAAGTAAAGTTGTGGTGAAAAAGTTGGGTACTCCAACTTGTAAAATGGGCTTAGGAGTGACATTAAGAAATGAACTTGTTCTGAACTGACTTTTGAAAAGTATTTCTAGGTGTTGGGGCATTCAAAAAGCTGTAAAGTAAAGTTGTGGTGACAAATGATGGATACTTCAACTTGTAAAATGGGTTTAGAAAAGGAACATTAAGAAAGGAACTTGCTCTGAAATGCCTTTTGAAAGGTATTTCTTGATGTTGAGGCATCCAAAAGCTGTAAAGTAAAGTTATGGGTGAAAAAGAAGGCTGCTTCAAGTTGGAAAATGGGTTTAGCAGGGACATTAAGAAAAGATGTTGTTCTGAAAAGTCTTTTGAAATGAATTTCTTGGTGTTGTGGGCATTCAAAAAGCTTTGAAGAATAGTTTTGGTTGAAAAAGTTGGGTTCTTCAACTTGTAAAACGGGTTTAGGAGGGACAATAAGAAAAAAAGTTGTAAAGTAAAATTGTGGTGAAAAGGATGAGTACTTCTACTTGTAAAATGGGTGTAGGAGGGATATTAAGAAAGGAACTTGTTGTGAAATGCCTTTTGAAAAGTATTTCTTGGTGTTGGCTGTAAAGGATGGGTACTTAAACTTGTAAAATGGGTTTAGGAAGGACATTAAGAAAATAAATTGTTCTGAAATGCCCTTTGAAAAGTATTGCTTGGTGTTGGAGCATTCAAAAAGCAGTAAAGTAAAGTTGTGGATGAAAAGGATGGCTACTTCAATTTGTAAAATGGGTTTAATACGGTCAATAACAAAGGAAATTGCTCTGAAATGTCTTTGAAAAGTATAGCTTGATTTTTGAGCATTCAAAAAGCTGTAAAGTAAAGTTTTGGATGAAAAGGATTGGTACTTCAACTTGTAAAATGGGTTTAGTAGGGACTTTACGAAGAGAACTTGCTCTTAAATGTCTTTGAAAAGTATTATATGGTATTGGCGCATTCAAAAAGCTGTAAAGTAAAGTTGTGGGTGAAAAGGATGGATGCTTCAACTTGTAAAATGGGTAAAGAACTTGCTCTGAAATGCCTTTTGAAAAGTATTGCTTGGTGTTGAGGTATAAAAAAAGTTGTAAAGTAAAGTTGTGGGTGAAAAGGATGGGTACTTCAAGTTGGAAAATAGGTTTAGAAGGGACATTAAGAAAAGAGGTTGCTCTGAAATGTCTTTTGAATGGTATTTCTTGGTGTTGAGGAATCCAAAAAGCTGAAAAGTAAAATTGTGAGTGAAAAGGATGGATTCTTCAACTTGTAAAATTGGTTTAGGAGGGACATTAAGAAAGGAACTTGCTCTGAAATGCCTTTTGAAAAGTATTGCTTGGTATTGTGGGCATTCAAAAAGCTGTAAAGTATAGTTCTGGGTGAAAAAGTTGGGTACTTCAAGTTGGAAAATGGGTTTAGAAGGGACATTAAGAAAAGATGTTGCTCTCAAATGCCTTTTGAAAGGTATTTCTTGGTGTTGAGGTATCCAAAAAGCTGTAAAGTAAAGTTTTGGGTGTAAAGAATGGATGCTTCAACTTGTAAAATGGGTTTAGGATGGACATTATGAAAAGAACTTGTTCTGAAATGCCCTTTGAAAAGTATTGCTTGATGTTGAGGTATTCAAAAAGCTGTAAAGTAAAGTTGTGAGTGAAAAGGATGGGGACTTCAAGTTGGAAAATGGGTTTAGAAGTGACATTAAGAAAAGAAGTTGCTCTGAAATGCCATTTGAAAGGTATTTCTTGGTGTTGGAGAATTCAAAAAGCTATAAAGTAAAGTTGTGGGTGAAAAGGATTGTTACTTCAAGTTGGAAAATGGGTTTAGAAGGGATATTAAGAAAGGAACTTGTTCTGAAATTCCTTTGGAAAAGTATTAATTGGTGTTGCGGTATCCGAAAAGCTGTAAAGTAAAGTTTTGGGTGCAAAGGAAGGTTTCTTCAACTTTTGCAATGTGTTGAGAAGGGATATAAAGAAAGTAACTTTATCTGAAATTACTTTTTAAATTTATTCATTGTTGTTGATGTATAAAAAAAGCTTCACAGGAAAGTTGTGGGTTAAAAGGATGGATGCTTCTAGTTGGAAATTGGGTTTAGAAGGGACATTAAGAAAGTAACTTGCTCTGAAATGACTTTTGAAATGTATTCCTTGGTGTTGAGTTATCCAAAAAGATGTAAGTTAAAATTGTCGGTGAAAAGGAAGGTTGCTTCAATTTGGAAAATGGATTTAGAAGGGACATTAAGAAAGTAACTTGCTCTGAAATGACTTTTTAAATGTATTTCTTTTTTTCGAGGTGTCCAACAAGCTGTAAAGTAAATTTGTGGGTGAAAAGGATGGGTTCTTCAACTTGGAAAATGGGTATAGAAGGGACATTAAGAAAAGATGTTGCTCTGAAATTACTTTTATAAGGTATTTCTTGGTGTTGAGATATCCAAAAAGCTGTAAAGTAAAGTTATGGGTGAAAAGGAAGGATGCTTCAACTTGTAAAATGGGTTTAGAAGGGACATTAATAAAGGAACTTGCTCTGAAATGTCTTTGAAACGTATTGCATGGTATTGATGTATCCAAAAAGCTGTAAAGTAAAATTGTGGGTGAAAAGGCAGGATGCTTCAACTTGTAAAATGGGTCTAGGAGAACTTTAAGAAAGGAACTTGCTCTGAAATGTCTTTTGAAAGGTTTTGCTTGGTGTTGAGATATCCAAAAAAGCTGTAAAGTAAAATTGTGGGTGAAAAGGATGGGTACTTCAAGTTGGAAAATGGGTTTAGAAGGGACATTAAGAAAAGATGTTGCTCTGAAATGCCTTTTATAAGGTATCTCTTGGTGTTGAGGTATCCAAAAAGCTGTAAAGTAAAGTTTTGGGTGAAAAGGAAGGATGCTTCAACTTGTAAAATGGGTTTAGAAGGGACATTAAGAAAGGAACTTGCTCTGAAATGCATTTTGAAATGTATTTATTGGTGTTGAGTTATCCAAAAAGCTGTAAAGTATAGTTTTGGGTAAAAATAATGGATGCTTCAAGTTGGAAAATGGGTTTAGAAGGGACATAAAGAAAAGAAGGTGCTCTGAAATTCTTTTTGAAATGTTTTTCTTGGTGTTGAGGTATAAAAAAAGCTGTAAAGTAAAGTTGTGGGTGAAAAGGATGGGTACTTCAAGTTGGAAAATGGGTTTAGAAGGGACATTAAGAAAAGATGTTGCTCTGAAATGCCTTTTATAAGGTATTTCTTGGCGTTGAGATATCCAAAAAGCTGTAAAGTAAAGATGTGGGTGAAAAAGAAGGATGCTTCAACTTGTAAAATTGGTTTAGAAGGGACATTAAGAAAGGAACTTGCTCTGAAATTCGTTTTGAAAGGTATATCTTGGTGTTGATGTATCCAAAAAGCTTTAGAGTAAAATTGTGGGTGAAAAGGCAGGATACTTCAAGTTGGAAAATGGGCTTAGAAGGGCTATTAAGAAAGGAACTTGCTCTGAAATGTCTTTTGAAAAGTATTTCTTTGTGTTGAGATATCCAAAAAAGCTGTAAAGTATAGTTGTGGGTAAAAAAATGGATGCTTCAAGTTGGAAAATGGGTTTAGAAGGGACATAAAGAAAAGAAGTTGCTCTGAAATGTCTTTAAAAAGTATTTCTTGGTGTTGAGGTATCCAAAAAGCTGTAAAGTAAAGTTGTGGGTGTAAAGGATGGATGCTTCAACTTGTAAAAATGGGTTTAGGAAGGACATTAAGAAAATAAATTGTTCTGAAATGCCCTTTGAAAAGTATTGCTTGGTGTTGGAGCATTCAAAAAGCTGTAAAATAAAGTTTTGGGTGAAAAGGATGGGTACTTCAATTTGTAAAATGGGTTTAGGAGGGACATTAAGAAAAGAAGTTGCTCTGACATGGTCTTTGAAAGGTATTTCTTGGTGTTGAGGTATCCTAAAAGCTGTAAAGTAAAGTTGTGGGTGTAAAGGATTGGTGCTTCAACTTGTAAAATGGGTTTTGGAAGGACATTAAGAAAAGAACTTGTTCTGAAAAGATATAATAAAGCCATAAAAAAGTATTAAGAAATGGGGGCTCAGGGGCCTTTGGGGCGCCGGGGGTCCTTTGGGGGTCTGGGGGCCCTTTAGGGCCGGGTGGCCCTTTGGGAACCCTGTGGACCTTTGGGGACTGTGGGAGGGCCTTGGGCGGTCCGAGACGGGCCTGTGGGTGTCGGGAGCGGCCCTGGGAGGGTCGGGGGGGCATTGGCGGGCCGAGTTGGCATGTGGGAGCCCGGGGGCCCGTTGGGGCCGGGGGGAGGGCCGTGGGGGGGCGGAGGGGGCCTTTTCGGGCTAGGTGGCCCTTTGGGAGCCCTGTGGACCTTTGGGGACTGTGGGCGGGCCTTTGGGGGTCCGGGGGCCCATTGGGAGCCTGGGGGGCCTTGAAGGATCGGGGGAGGGAATTTTGGGGTCCAGGGGACCTTTTTGGGACCGGGGGAGTGCCGTGGGGGGTCTCTGGGCCCTTTGGAGGCTGGGGGGACCCTTGAGGACTGGGGGCTTCCTTCGGGGTTGAGGGAGGGGGATGGGAATCCTTTGGGGTTGGGGTCGGGGGCGCGGAACCCTTCGGGGTTGGGTAGGGGGATCGGAACCCTTCGGGGTTGGGTAGGGGGATCGGAACCCTTGGGGTTGGGTAGGGGGATTGGAAGCCTTTGGGGTTGGGGCTAGAGGACCTCACAACACTGTTCAAATGAAACTTGTGTATTATAACGACCACACTCAAAACCTCTTCCAAAATCTCTTCAAAAATCATATTTTATAATGACTCTAGCTGTTTCGCCGAAATAATTCCATAAAATAGCTAAAGCGGTTTCGCTAAAATTATCTCCAAACAGAATTTCAGCATGTTCCTTTTGGTTGGCATCTCTGCACTAATGCATTTCAAATTATTTTGAAACCTTTTCCTACGCTAAGATCAAAACATCTGCCCGTGAATCAATTCTCTTGTTAGAACTCCAATTAATTCCCCTTCCATATCAATCAATCAATCATGACATCATCTGTGATTTAACTGTTTCTCGGAGACTTTTCTCTTTGGAAATGCAAAGACATTAATTAACTTGACGTTATCTGCCAGACATTAATTAACTGTGTCCCGGGAACTCGTAACATTTGGCTCGAATAACAACAACAAATACTATTTCCGGATCATAACATCTGCATCGAACAGGAAGGAAGTGTCATTAACTTTGCTTCGAACGACAACAACATTGACCTTGGCATTCGCTGAGAGTGTGTCCAAAACAACGACAACAACATTGACCCCATTAACCACGAGGTCTCTCTAATGACTCTGTTCAAAACAACAACAACATTGACCTTGACATTCGCTGAGGGCGTGCCAAAAACTCACCTGGAGAAAGAGGTCATTGACCGATTACGCAATCATTCTCCCTAATGACTCTATGCCCAAATAAGGAGTCCCCGTCGGATTTTTAAAAAAAAGTGTCCGGATTGGGATTCGAAGGGGTGGTGTAATCGTGGGGCTGGTACCCCCCTTTCTACTATTAACTAAAAAACGATCAGAAATTAAATAAAAAAAAAAAATTTTTAACTGAAAGTAAGGAGCGACATTAAAACTTAAAACGAACAGAAATTATTCCGTATATGAAAGGGGATGTCCCCTCCTCAACGCCGCGCTCTTTACGCTAAATTTTTTTTATTTTTTAAAAAAATTAATTTGTAAGAAAGAGTAAATCTTTAGCGTAAAATTCGAGGCGTTGAGGAGGGGACAGCCCCTTTCATATACGGAATAATTTCTGTTCGTTTTAAGTTTTAATGTCGCTCCTTACTTTCAGTTGAAAAAATTTTTTTTTTTATTTAATACCATACATGGATAAGATCTTTGCTAAAGCTCTTCTATCAACAGAATCGGATGCTTGCTCATAATCTATAAAACTGAGGACCAAAGGTGTTTGACAACTCAAGTACTTCTCAATTATTAACCTAAGAATGAAAATTGGGTTGACTCATCCTCTACCTTTTCTTAAACCTCACTGTTCCTCTCTTAAGACTTTGTTTACAGCATCTCTAAGTCTATAAATTTTCATAACACTAATTAATTTTTTACCTACAGAAGCTAGGCTAGTGTCTCGATAATCTCCCCCCTCCCTCTTATCACCTTTCCTGTGTAGGTATTTTACGAAGGTTTTTCAAAGATTGCTTGGTACTTCCCCTTTTTCAAGTATAATAGTCATAATATTAAGCAGCTTATCTATAACCTCAGAACCGCCATATTTAAGAAACTCATTTATCACACTATTGCACTTGAAGCCTTATTATTTTTTAATCCTTTTAGTGCTGTCGCTAGTTCTTCCTCACAAAATGACTTTTCCTTCACACCCAAGGTATCACAAACTTTTTGATTTTCATCTATATCTTTTCCTGCAACTCTATCTAGGTTTAGCACATTCTGAAAATGTTCTGCCCATCTCTCTTTAACTCTTTTCTAATCACTAATCGTGGCCCCGTTCCTATCCTTAGCTGGGACAAGTCCGGATTGATTACTCCCTCTCAAAATTATTAACACGCAACTAAAATATTTTACTACTATGCCATCTTGATGCATCTTCAAGATACTCGGTAATTTTATCCATTGCCTCCACTTCATACTTCCTTAGTTCATATTTTAATGCTTTCTGCACTTTCTTTACATTCCTTTTGTTTTCATATGATCTATAACTCAGATAATTCTTGTTCAAGCCCCTTCTCTTCTCTATTAAACATAAAGCTTTTTCACTAATAGTTGCCCCTGCAACCCTAACTTTCTTCCCTAAGACACCATTAGCAACTTCACAAATTTTTTTTTCTAAAAAACTTCCAACCATCTTCCACAGTTCCAAATTGTCAGATTTAAAGCTCTCAAGTTCAAGTTCAAGTTCTTTATTAATCAATAAAAAATATTTTTGACAAAACTATCAAATTAATGAACCACAGTGAGAATAACTGGTGTGTGGGTTTATATAAACTCAACAATAAATAACAAATACTATCTCCAGATACCGTAATAAAAAGATTGCTCTTCAACTCTCCGTACGGTAACAACAAACAAAGTCCGCAAAAAATCAAAGTAACCAAATAAATAAAATGAAATGAGGAGCATCAACCCCAAAAAACAAATCAAATTAATAATTACTAATTAAATGATTCATTAATCTAATTTTATCATTAACCAATGAATTATTCAAATCTATAAAACTATGAAATTTATTCCAATTATATATAATACTATGCCTTGGTGAAAAACGGGATCTTTCAGATTTTATTAAAGCCTGACGGACAACAGAACTGCCACGGGTCCAATATGCCTGCAAAACCTGACTATCATCCTGAAAAAAAATTATTATGGAAATAAAAATACTCAGGCAAAACACCTTGAACGTGTTTAATCATATAAAGAACAGAATGGAATGAAGGGGAAAGATCTAGTGGAAGGATATTTAAAATTTGATACATACTTTCTGTTGACGATTTACCAGGGTAAGAAAACGGGCCAGGCAGGCAATTTTCCAATAGATGCAGAGCTTTATTTTGTTGCCTCTTAAGAGTAAAAATATGATTTTTAAAAGTATTCAAAAAAATAATGGGACAGTAATTTATATATGAATGTACTAGAGAATTATAAAGAGATTTCAGGACCTAAAACGGCAGAAGAAATTTCAGATGATTCATCATTACAATATTTCTTGCCAGTTTCATTCGAAGATAAATTGCATGGCTTTTAAATGATAAACTTGAATCCGGTATTATCCCGAGATATTTAATATCATCAACTCTTTCAATTTCAATGGGTAGGCTTTGAATATTAATCATCATAATTTCCGGTGCTGTTTTCCCAGTACGAGAAAAGATGATGAATTTTGTCTTAGTACAATTAATAGTCAATTTATTTCTCGAAAACCATAAGATAAGCCTCGACAGTGCTGATTCCAACCTAAGCTTCAAAGATCTAGAGTCGGGGCTGCTGACATTGCATGCCGTGTCATCAGCGAATAATATGTTAAGGCCAATATCATTGATGCTATTACTGATATCATTAACATAGATAAGAAATAGGAGTGAACCCAAAATAGAGCCTTGTGGGACTCCGACTGACTGAGATTGAGATACTGATGAGGAAGAAGTATCACCTCCGTCTACATACTGATTTCGGTTTTTTAGGTATGACATTACTAAGTCATTAACTGGGCCTCTTATACCGCAGTTATCAAGTTTAGTATGCAGTATTTTATGGGAAATCGCATCAAATGCCTTTTTAATGTCAATAAAAATTGTAGCAGGAATATTCCCTGTGTCAAGGGTATCATGAACAAACTAAATCATTGCCATACTAGAATGCTTAGTAGCATGAGACTTCCGGAACCCAAATTGCATCGGACTAAAAAATTTAGATTTCATTAGAAAGCTGACTATACGGTTATGTAGGCACTTTTCAAGCAATTTCCCAAATGTAGACAGGATCGAAATCCGCCGATAGTTTGTTGGGTTCTTCGGGTCTCCTCCTTTATACAAAGAGATAATTCTTTCAGACTTGAAACAAGAAGGAAATCTTCCGGTTTTAAAACAGAGGTTGAACACATGGGAAAGCGGGTTTACAATATTTGGTGCTATGCACTTAATCAGATTAGTCAATTACCCATCGGTCCCTTGCGAAGATCCATTCTTAAAAAGGTTTGTTGTAAGTAAAAGTTCATCTGGGGTTACAGGAGTAAGAAAAATGGAGCAATTGAGAGATGGGGGTAGATATGATTGAAAGTCCTCTCCAGTTTCATTATCCAGATGATGGGCCAGGTTGTTCCCAGCAGTTGACGCGGTTTCCTCGCCAATTTTTTCAAAGTGTATATTTAATGCATTGATAACTTCCACTTTCCCTGTAGCCAGTTTAGTTCCATCTTCGGCTATTAATTCCTCAGGAAGATCATGGGTCTTATGCTTTCCTAAGCACTTATTAATTATTTCCCATGTCTTCTTGGGGGACCCATCTGCTTCAACAAATGCTTCGGTGAAGTAATGACCTTTTGCTGATCTTAAAATTTTTGTTAAATAATTTTTGTATCTGCGAAATTCAGCTAATTTAACTTCAGATGGATGCATTCAGTATGCTTTATATAACAGATTCTTATTTTTTATTGATACCAGCAATCCAGGAGATATCCTAGGCTTAATCGGCTTTATACTATTTCTTCTTGATATTTGGCGGAGAGGGAAAGCATTATTGAAACAACGTTTAAACTGATTCACAAAACATTCAGCAGCAAAATCAGGGTCCGAAGATTCTAAACAAGAAGAAAAGTCACTTGAAGAAAGCAATACTTTAAGTTTACTTAAGGAGTTTCTATTAGTCATCCTCATTTTTTTTTAGTAGGCCTATTAAACTCTGTAATCAAGTGAAAGTCGGTCACAAGCATCAAATGGTCTGAAAAATATTCAATAACCACATCACTAGACTTTAGTTCCAGATTCATAAACAAATTATCAATAAGGGAAGCAGAATCTTTCATTATTCTTGTTGGGACTCCGTAAGCTGGTAAGAGGCCACCGGATAAGCAAACAGATAACAAATCAGCCCCGTCAGAAGATATTCCGTGGAAATTACCACTTGAATTATTAGAATTATATAAATCAATATTAAAGTCACCAATAAAAACTATTTTTGGATACTTTTTCGAGGCAATAAGCACAAAATCATCAATAAGTTCCATGAATTTTGAAGCAGGAGAACTTGTAGGCCGGTAAAAATAACAACACAAAATTTTCATAACATTTACATCTATTTTAACTGCCAAAAATTCAAACGCCATTTCAAGATATAAGTGATCAAATTCACTCACCAGATCTGACTGAATTGTTGATTTAATGAAAAAACCTAACCCTCCCTGTTTTTTATTAATCCGATTCTTATGGAAAAAAGCATAATCCTGTTTATTAATAAATGTCTTTGTTGAATCATTTAAAAACGTTTCACAAGAGGCGAACACATCTATATTATGATGAGAAATAAACAGGGATATTTGATCAAAAATATTTAGTAACCCGCAACAGTTCAAAAATGCCATTCTAAAATTAGAGCCTTTATTTAAAACATGGGTGGGGAGTAGATATTTATTTTTTGGGATAGAATGAACCATCACATCAAAAACATCGTCATCATTGCATAAATTCTCAAATATTTTATCTAAATCAAGGGGGTGCTCCTCAAAATTACGAATTATATTATCCATTATCACGATGCTGGGTATATTTATTGACAAAAAGTGAATTACCAACCATACTGAGAGTCAAAGGAGACACAATTGTAACCAGAACTTCATCTGAAACAGACAAACATAAACAAAAAAATAGAACTTTATAACATGAAAACCTAAAATAAGAAAAATCATGAATATTGTGGAACAAAGTAAAGAAATTAAATATAACAGTTTTGATAACAAAAAAAAACAAAGTAAGAAAAAACCACATAATACTCATTATGATACTTTTGCGAACGGGCCTCCGAAAATAAGATAATAATGATCCTCAAACAATCATAAATTATCAAATTACTTAACAACCAGACCACTAAACACAAAATAACAAAATACTCCACAAAATCATATAAATCAACACTCAGATTACTACTATCCAATTCAGTTATTGATCGGCTCTATCCCATATCACCGAACCATTTTTTTTTATCTCAAACCATGCGTGGATTCCTTTATTTTTAACCCGAGAAGCAATAATCATTCCACACTCCTTTATCTCTTTTGCTTTATTGAGGAATCCTGTGAGTAAAGTGTTAAGTGTTGTAGGAAGGTCTATGCGAATTCTTATTCCAGAGACCCTCAGCTTAGATATGTTTTGCATAACTAAATACGCTTCAGCTTCATTCCTGAGCCTAATTAGAACTGGATTAACTGCCGGTTTACGTGTCTGACTTTGATTACGGCGTCTATTCGTTATATTAACAGTTTTTCCACCTAAGCTGTAACATTTGTTAATTGACAAAGATGACTCAATATTTAAGTTATTCTTAAGTAGATCTTTCACATGAGCTTCAAGGGATTGATTCGGATTTATATCTGTAGGTAAGCCGTGTATGATCAAGTTCGAACTTCTTTATTTTACTTCAATTAGTAGCATTTGACGCTCGAGCAACGAGTTCTTCTGCTTTTGCTCTTCCAGTGACCTTTCTAATTCGGCTATTTTTCTATCTCTTTCTAAAGCCTCATTCTTTAACTCCTGTATTTCAGAAGACAAATTGTTAACTGAAGTTATTAAATAACCCTGCTTACTAAGTAGTCGGTCTAATTTTTTGTTTTGGAGCTCATTAGCTTGGTTGAACTTGTCTTGAGATACTGGAATATTCATTATATAATTTGGCAATATGCCCAAACACAATTTTTTTTTTTTAAAATCATTAAACGGGACTCACTCGCAGGGGGGGTGATTGACTACCCCCCAAAAAATCCAAAGAACGTGTTGTTGAAATAAAAATCTCTGTTGAATCAACTACAGTTCAGGTATCCAGTAATTGCGCAATTTTAATCCTTTCATTCACTCAAATGTTTTTCAATTAGGATAGCTATCTATTTCATATTTTGGTCTTCACAGTACAGGAGCTAGATTCATACTGACTTATACTTTACGACTACTTTACGACTACTTTATACTTTATGACTTATATTCATACTTAACTCAAGTTAAGTATTCAACTGTTCCTGGAAATTTTCTCTTGAATTTTCATCCTGAAGTCTACCAGCATCATAACTCCCCGGGAGGTTGTTACCCTACCGAAGTTTTAGCTTTAAATTAACCCTAGACACTACTAGATGGTAATTTTTACTTTTAGCATCAATAACAGCACTCTTATATACCCTAGTATCTTGTATTGAACCTGCTAGTCTTCGGTTTACTACAACATAATCAACAAAGTTTGCTGTCTCGCCATCACGTGACTACCATGTTAACTTTTGGGTCATTTTATGACCAAACACCATATTGGTTATAACTAGATTGTTTTTACCTACAAAATTTCAAAATTCTGTAACCATTACTGTTTTCTTTTCCTACACCAAATTTACCTAGGCTAGAATACTATCTATCCCTATTTCTGCCCACCTGGGCGTTAAAATCTCCTAGTAAAAACATCATGTTTCTACCTGGGACCCTGTCTATTTGCTCTTGTAACTGTAAGTAACATTGATCTGAGTCACTAGTATCTCCGTCAGTCGGTTCTATAGATGCATATACTGCTGTGACTGATACCCTGAACTTTTTAGTCATAAAATGAGCAAATAATATTGTATTATTAATACCCTCCCAGCCCAAACAAGACTTAGCAGCTTCATTATTCATCATGAGCCCTATTCCTTGTCTATGTACCCCATCCTTCCTGCCTGAGTAAACGAATTCTTATCACCTAATTTCATGCTTCCTTCTCCTGGGATATGAGCTTCTGAAACTCCAAAACTGGAAGTAGAATCTTCTACGGAAAGTTGCATCTGTTCCCAGCTGATTTCCAAAAAGTACGGCATTTGTCAATCTAAATGGAGACGAATTTTGGCTCAAATTATGAGTTTATATCCCCAAGCAAAAAACTCTTCCTCCCCTCCCCACTCGAAAATGGGTGCATACTTCCCAATAACAAATAGTATACGTAAACAATAGGCAAATTTTATAACTTAAAGAAGTTTCCCCTGGAGCTGTGGAGGCCATGTTATCTCCAAAGACATAGTTGTTGGGCCTTTCAACTATGCTGAACAAAGTAGCTATCTCACAATTTTGATTGGACGATTTTCGGAAAAAAGTTGCGTGGGAGGGGGCCTAGTTGCCCTTCAATTTGTTTGGTACCTTAAAAGGGGCACTAGAACTTTCATTTCTGGTAGAATGAGCCCTCTCCCGACGTTCTAGGCCCAATGGATCGATACGATCACCCCTGGAAAAAAATAATAATAATAAAAATACAAACAAACACGCATCCGTGATCTTTATATCAAATTAAATAAAAAAAAACAAGTTTTTTAAACTGAAAGTAAGGAGCGACATTAAAACTTAAAACGAACAGAAATTATTCCGTATATGAAAGGGGCTGCCCCCTCCTCAACGCCTCGCTCTTTACGCTAAAGTCTGACTCTGTCTCACAACTTTATTTTTAAAAAAAATAAAGAACTTTAGCGTAAAGACCGAGGCTGTGAGGAGGGATCAGCCCCTTTCATATACGGAATAATTTCTGTTCGTTTTAAGTTTTAATGTCGCTCCTTACTTTCCGTTTAAAAAACTTGTTTTTTTTTATTTAATTTCTGATCGTTTTTTAGTTAATGCAGGGGATGTTTCCCCCTCTTTAAAAAATCGAGTAAATTTTCTCAGGCTCGTAGCCTTTGATGAGTAATACTAAACTTAATAAAATTTATATATTTAGAATCAGCATTATAAACACATTCTTTTGATATATTTATTGAAATAAAAATTCCGTTTTTAAAAGTTTCGATTACTATTGTGCTGTATCGCTTGTTTTTTTATTGTTTTTTTTTTATTACGTATATATTATTACTTATAGTAGGGGGTTCTCTCCTAAGTCAATACCATGATCTTTAAGTTAAAAGTTAAAAAAAATTTTTATTCACAAACCCCTGAATCACAAAGGCCTTTTAATTAGAATAGATAGCTCTTTTGAAAGCACTAAAAAAAACTGTAGCGTAAAGAGCGAGGTATTGACTGGGGGGAGAACCCCCTCATATACGTTATAATTTCTGTTCGTTTTAAGTTCTAATATTCCTTCTTACATTTCAGTTGAAAAAACCTTTTTTTTTTATTTAATTTCTGATCGTTTTTTAAATAATGCTTGGAAATCCGGCGCCCCCTTCATAGAAATTTCCCTTACCCCAAAGAAACATCCTCAACGGAAATATTCTCAAGATTAACCCCCTCGTCTAGCCCCCCCCTCCAGAAAAAATCCTTCCTGAAAATGGTTGTATACTTCCCAATAACCAATAAATAATGCTGGCAAGTCCGGCGCCCCCTTCATGGCAATTTACCTTCCCCCATGAAAAATTCCTTCATGAACAGATCCTCCAACATAACCCCCGACCCACCCTTTCCTCCCACTCCCAGAAAAAAATTCTCCTGAAAACTTCTGTATACTTCCCAATAACCAATACTATATGTTAACATTGGGTAAAGTTCATAACTTTTAGCCCTCCCTCTGGGGACTTCGGGGGATTAATTCAATATAAAAGACATATTTATCATATTTTAGACCATGCTGAACAAAACGGCTATCTCAAAATTATGATCGGGTGACTTTGGGAAAAAAATAAGCGTGGGAGGGGGCCTAGTTGCCCTACATTTTTTTTGTTAAATAAAAAAGGAAAATATAAATTTTAATTTCCGTTAAAAGTAGCCATCCCACGTTTTTATAGGCCACAGGGTTAGTAATGAACCCCCCTGGAAAAAAAAAAAAAAAAAAAAAATTAAAAAATAAAAACGTAACCAGTTTCTTTATTCGGGAAAAAAAGTTAAAATACAACATTTTTTTTTATTTGTGATTTAAAACTATACCGTCGGGTTCTATGATCCTCTGAAAATGATGGTGTGATTTTCATTAAGGTTCTATAACTTTTAGGGGTCTTTCCCCCTTTTTTTGAAAATCAGCCAAATTTTCTCAGGCGCGTAACTTTTGATGGGTAGCACTAAACTTGATGAAAGTTATATATTTGAAATCAGCATTGAAATCTGATTCCTTTGATATATCTATTGGTATCAAAAACCCGTTTTCTAGAGTTTCGGTTACCATTGAGCCGGGTCGCTCCTTAATTACAGTTCGTTACCACGAACTGTTTGATTATACAGTTTTCTAAGGAACCACTTTGGAAGTCTTAAATTTTACAAATGTCTTGGCCCTTAATTTTACATCTATTAATATTACAATAAATTTTTTCTTCTCCAATTCTTATTTAATAGGTGTGCACAGATGATGCGTGAGTGGATTAAACAGAGTAATTTGTGTAAGATTTTTGATTGGCAATCAAGATGTCTATCTTCTTTTCTGATGATAGAGGTAAAAAATACATTTTAGAGAACTCACCGAAAATCGGGATGAAGATGATCATTAAAGACACTTTACCCTACGTGGTGCTGACTTTCCAATTAAACTGAGAAAGACATTAGCTGCGTTCGTTTTCACCGTTCGTCGTTCTTAGTACTAAAAAGATTTTCTCGGTTTTACTCTTAAATTGCGTTTTATTTCGCCGTTCTAAGAACTTCATTTTAACTGACAAAACGATTTATAAGAGCCTTCCTTAGCCAGATAAAATTTCAAAGTCACAGATAAAATTTCAATCAACCAGCACAACAAAAACGGAAAATATACTTGTGAATGTAGCAAAACATACAATAGAGTTACTAAAGGAAAGTGACTGTTGAGTAACTGTTGAACCGTTCTATAGAGTGCAAATGGGCACTCTTACTTTTGAATGCTTATGAATGGGTATAAACGTTAGAATAGTTGAAACGGGGGTGTATTCCAAAATAGTGGACTCCACATAGCAAACCATGTTAAGAAAGCATTTTTTACTCCGTAATATGGACGATAATCCTAGTTATGGCACTTAGCCTAACACTTAGTCAGCCAACTGTCCTTTCTAAATTTTTAGCTTAAGACGTTTGTTCAATTGAACATATTCCTCAGGGTATTGAAACGTGGGGTTAGCTGGAGTTTCTTAGTATTAGTTGTAATCTAAGATGTCTAGAAATTCCTCCCATGATTTTTCCAAGTGACCTCTAAGGAATTTTTGAAAGTTTGGAAAGCAATTTATCCCAAAAATGCTTCCAGAACTTTCTGAAGATTTCAAAACTGTGCCACATATACGAAAAACAAATCACTACCATTTTTTAGATGAAAGACCCCATCAACAAAATATACAAAATTAAACATCAATAAACTTGTTTTCTTTAATTTTTTTTTTATTTTGAAACTTGGCGCCAAAGCGTAAAACTAATGTTTTTTAACGGAGCTTAAGGCTCTGCTCGTTGTTCAAAGAACGTCGGTCCTAAGAATGAAGAACGGCATTTCAAAGAACGGCTTATAAGCGAAACATTTCATAGAACGGCGAAAACGAACGGCTTAATTGTAAAACCGAGGATTTGATTTCCATAGAACGACGAAAACGAACGCAGCTATTACCAACGTTACGGAAACTTTTCTGCAAAGTTGGAATTTTTGTAAATAATTCTAAAAGAAATATGCAATATACCAGTGATTGCTGAGATTGTTTTTTTATTCGCATTGTTGTTTCCATTTCACTGGCTGGAAGTTTTCTTCATTGGGATTTCCTTTTTTACCTTTTTCCTTTTTTACCTTTTTTCTACGATTTTGTCGTTTTGTCGGTTAATGAGAAGAACAGCACAAATTTTTTCCAGCTTTATTTTTAAGTAATCGAAGAATTTAAAAGAAACCATCATGTATTAGTTCAGGTTTGCAACGAAAAAAGAAAACATCAAATTCTTAGTTATTTTACATCTTCGTAACTTAATATAATTTAAGAAACCTCTCTGAAATAAAAGATAGAAGTTGTTTCTGTCACTTAACACAGATAGGGGGATTTTCCTCTTCTAAGGCTCCAAAATCTATAAAATTTCCTCGTATTTTTTTATTTAAGATCTTCTTTGTAAAAATAATCTGATACACTCATAGAATTTTGGTTGTGGTGACCAGGACCGTATTCAGAATAGGAATGGAACATTCAGACCCGACTCTTTACCTTACCTTTCCCAAATCTTGATAATTTAAGGATTTTCCCTTTAATTGCTTAAATATTTTGCACCCTCAAATTACGTAGCTTTGACTTGAAACATCTTTTATGCATCACATTTTTATTTATTCAGATATACGTACGTCAAGGGGTCTTTAGGGCCAATGGTCAAGTCTTGGAATATTTTCTACGTTTTCTGTAATGTCTTATAACCTTCAAATTTGCAATGTTTTATTTATTTCACTTAAAACTACAAAAACATTAAACCCAAAGGAGAACTGAGCTCGTAAATTTAGGTATATGATAGTAGGACACATAAAAAAAAATAATATATCTCGTCATACTAATAATAATAATAATAGCGAAAGTCTTAGTTAACCAAAATCAACAAAAAACATAAGAAACAAAGAAATAAAGAAATGCTGGGCAGGAGGGCCGTGGGAGGTCATCCCAACATGGGGACACAAAAATAAACACACACACACACAAAAATATAATACATTTTAATATTCCGTATTCCATTATTCCCGCATTTGTATTGTTGTTGTAGTAATTAAGCCCCCTACAAGCTCAGCTTTTGGGGCTGCAATATCCGCCGTAAAGCTTATGTTCTTTCTTTCCTTTTTGTTGTATACCGTTACATTAGAGTTAAATTCTATAGTAAATAAATGAAATGAAATGAAATTACCGGCCAATAGGTCAATCCCCGAATAAGTTGCCAAATTTTTAGCGAAAAATAATCCTGTTTATATGCCTGTGGGGCACCTAAGATTATTTTGGATGTCTCAACGATTCTCTCCTTTATTATGAATTTTTCTTCAACCTATCAGTCAATCTCCATGTTCTCATTTAGTTCATCTTATTTCAGTTACAACTTTTTTCATAGTATTGAATGTCTGTGCCAGGATGATCAAAGAGCAGACTAAACGGAGTAATTTGTGTAAAATTTTCAGATTGGCATTCAAAAGGTTCATCTTCTTTTTCCGACGATAAGACGGGTCTTATACAAAAAATGCAATTATTTTTCTATGGACCACACAAAGTTCAAATTGCTGACTACGAATTTTAGGTTTGACTTTAAAAAACTACCCACAGTATTTGTAATAACATCTATCTTTCTTTGAAATTATCAACTATGCACGCTAGATTGTGATTCCCATTACTTCAGAGAGGATTTGATTGTTTCAAATGAGGTTATTTGTCTATTTCGCTAAATTTGTTCAAAATCAAGAAGAAAACATGATCTTAGACAGTCTTTAAATTCCTTTTTCCGCAAAACATATACTATGCGGACCAGATTGTTGCTGCTATTTATTTTCCATTTGTTCCTATCAAACAGTTCGTGGTAACGAACTGTAATTAAGGAGCGACCCGGCTCAATAGTAACCAAAATTCTAAAAAATGGAATTTCGATACCAATAGATATATCGAAAGAATAGTCTTTTTATTTTGATTTCAAATATACAAGTTCTAGTAAGTTTAGTCTTACCCATCAAAGGTTACGAGCCTGAAAAAATGTGCCTGATTTTTGAAAAAAAGGGGGAACATCCCCTTAAAATTATAGAATCTTAATGAAAAGCACACCATCAGATTCAGCGTATCAGAGAACCCTACTGAACAGGTTTCAAGCTTCTATTTGCAAAAATATGGAATTTAGTATTTTTTGCATGAAGAAAGATAACGGATGCGTGTTATTTGTTGTTTTGTTCTTTTTTCCCCAGGGGTGATCTTATCGACCCAGTGGTCCTAGAATATCGGGAGAGGGCTCATTCGAACGGAAATTAAAAGTTCTAGTTTCCTTTTTAAGTGACCGAAAAAATTGGAAGGCAACTAGACCCCCTCCCACACCCCTTTCTTTCTCAAAATCACCCGATCAAAATTTTGAAATAACCCTTTTGTTCAGCATAGTTGAAAGGCCGAGTAACTATGCCTTAGGATATGTCATAACCATCCACAGCCCCTGGGAAAAGGTCTTTCAGTCACAAAATTCGCCCATTTTTTAAGTATAGCGTTAAGTATTGGTAAGCATGCATACATTTTTTTCGTGGGGGGGGGGGTTGGGATGTCCTGCTGTTGGGATTTTCCGTGGGAACAGAATTTTCCAGGGGGTGAATTTTTCAGGAGAAATTTTACACTGGGAATTTCCAAAAATTCCTGTACGACGTTCTTCATAAGACCTGCTTTCACTTTGCCGACTCAATTTTACGCGTGGATATGTTAAGGGTAATTTTCCGGGGTAAATTTCACCAGGATTGAATTGCCTAGAGAACAAATCATGGGGAGGAGGGATTTTTCCGTGGAGGATGAGCCAGATTTCCTGGCATTATTTAAAAAACGATCAGAAACACAAGAAAAACAATTTTTTTCAACTAAAAATAAGTACCAACATTAAAACTTAAAACGAACAGAAATTATTAAGTATATGAGGGAGGCTGCTCCTTTTCAATACCTCGCTCTTTACGCTAAAGTTTTAATTCTGTCCCAATTCTTAAAGACCTACTCCTGAAACACTATGTTCGTTTAATTAGAACAATAAGAAGTACTAAAGTACTAAAAGTACTAAGTACTAAAGTACTGTTTTTAAAGTACTAAAAAACTTCAGCGTAAACAACCAGGTATTGAGGAGGAGAAACCCCCCTCATATACGTAATAATTTCTGTTCATTTTAAGTTTTAATCATGCTCTTTACTTTCAGTTGAAAAAACTCGTTTTTTTTTAACTTAATAATCTGTTAACCACGATGTCTCCGTCATTACTTTCTTTACTCTTCGGCATACCGCGCGTCTTCTCAACATCCATTACCCATACATACGAATTTGTTTCGAGGAGGGAGGGAGTGCAAATTTAAAAATGCAAAAATAGAATAATTGTATGGAAATATATAAAATTACCGGAAAGTTCCTGAAGCAATATTCTGAGACATCAGGGACCATGGGTCCAAAGGCTCTTTTGCGCACGTGTATAATTGAGAAATACTAAAACTGTATTGACGCGCTTGTAGACAGTGGAGGCATGAGGGTATGGAGGTGTTACATTATCTGGTGAACCCTACTTTTTGGCCAGTGTCAACTTTTTCCTCATAGTCTTTATCTTAAACTTTTTTAATTCGTGGAGAGACTATTTCCTAAAATACTTTCCAGAACTTTTAACGCGATTACTCAAAACCTAAAATATTCGTTAAAAAGTATTTCTGTGTGCCTCCAGTTTGTAGGTTCTTTTTTGAAAAATTGGTAGTTATAACAAATTTGAAAAACAAATCTTATCCGTATTGAAAAGGATAAACAATTGTCGAACACATTTGCACAAATGTTAGAGATACGGAGGAAAGGTTAGGGAAAAGGGATAGGAGATACGGAATCTTCAACTTGATTGATTCGATATACCGATCTTCTTATTCAAACTGTACAACTTCTTATTCAAACTTACAAACATTTTTAATACCCCCCCCCCCCCGCCCTAAAAAATCCTGCACACATGCCAGTTCAGAGCGTTTAAGCTTTTACACACTACGGCTTAATTTTCATAATCTATACATTATCAAACATCCTCAAGAGAGTAAACCAACTTAAGTTGACACTATGGTAAAAATCCTCCTCTGCTTCAACGTCCTTAAAGCCTAGGCCTTGGACACCTCCCATCAAGGAATTTTCGGTTTTCAAAAACGTGTACGCCGGGTGGTGCGTAACGCCCATGGTGCAAGGTGTACCATCCGTGGCTAGAATAGGTCTGGCATCGCGGAAATGTCCCAGGCATGGTGGAACAAGTAGGACTTCAAGATATACACCCGGTGACGAAGAGTGGGAAGTTCCAGCCTGCTCGCAATCGACAAGAACTTCTTACTTTTTTCCAATACACAATTTTATCGTGATATAATCTAGGGCTTTTAGTTTTCTGTGTACCCCTTGCGGGTCTACCACTAGCTCATACTCTTCTTGAGTATCTTAAGAATATGTCTTTGCCATTTAAGTCACCCTCTCTTGACGCTAACTGAGGGGACTTCAAACCTTTTGTTGGCAATGACTAGAGTTTGACACCTCGTCACTAAGCCTTATGCCTAAATTTATTCTAACAAAAATTCCTCAGAAAAGTATCCTGTATGAATTTTGGCAGTAAATAAATCACAATCAGTTTATTAATTGGCCGGCATTATTGTGTGCGAGTGTAAGAACCGTCTATTTATCTTTCATAAAAGAAGCTGAATATTTTGATGCCACATGCTAGTAAATTTTTAGCTGTAAAACCCGCTTGTACTTTTGTTTGGGAAGCTAAGATTTATTTTGCGGCTGCATACTTCAGAATGAAACAACTGCAGCGTCAAAAAAGCTACATTGTATTGCTGTTCGGCCGAAATATTTCATAGTGTCTTGCATGAATAGAAGTTATACATCTATAACGTGAAGCGCAATTGTTCAAATTTTGGATTATTTACATTTCATATGATTACTTGTTCCGTTGCCGCACAAAAAATTAAGGAGTAAAAGAGAGTAAAATAAATTATCCATAACTGGTAGACCTTGACTATTAAAATAATATACTTATTTCTAGCTAAATTATAGCTTATGTCAATTCCCTTGTTTTTGTATTTTTTGTGGACCACTCAATCACTGTCCAGAGAATGAGAATCTGCCATAGAATACAATATGAAGGCCACCGCTGTGGATCTTTGTAGCAGTAGGATAAATGCCCATCTGCTGTACGATATATCCAACTAATTTTTCAAAAAACTGTGAATACCGTAGGTAAACACATACAGGGCATGTGTCTATTTCGAAATAATTTGCGCAAAAGAATTTACTAGGTCCTCTAGTGAGTCTGCCCTCTTTCACTATTGCTGTGAAGAAATTTGGTGACGATTGCTGGTCATATTAGATGAAACATCAACCCCCCATCGATGAGCCGAATGACGGTTTTTCCGCTTAACGAATCGTTAGGGGGTTTTCCAGCCAACCTGTATGATCGTTTGAATTTTTCACGTCTGCCATGTAATCATCTTTCCCTGCGCTCAATATAGCTTACAAAAATCGATAGGAATCTGGAATATTGAACGAGCATATTAAAGTAAAGAGAAACCCTTATGAATAAATACCGGCTCTATTTGTGATGACCACCTTTTTACATTTGTGCTTGTACGAACCTCCCTTATTATAACTTAAAAAAATGACCATGAACATGTCAAACCGAGCATATTAAAGTAAAGAGAAACCTTTGTGAATAGAAGCTGGAACTCTTAAAACAGTGTATAGCGGTATATGTATAAAAAAATTGCTTTTTATTCTCGCTCTGAATGTGTTGAAGCTAATTAAGTTTAATGCTATACATCAAAAGTTAGTACCGTAAGAAAATGTACATAATTTTAGAACAAGAGGGAAAACATCTCATAAGGGTGGGGGGGGTCTTGATGAAAAAGGTATCATTAAATTCAATATTTCTTTGATTTTAAGCGGAGTGTTTCATGCCATGTTTATATAAATTTGAAAGAAGATACCCTTGTGTGTTCTTTTCTTTGCGATGATAAATTATGATAAATTTTGATAAATTGATAAATTTTAATTTATTAGAGAAAATCAAGCGCCAAATCTGGCGTTGCGTGTAGATTCGACCGAGGATTCGACGATGTGTCCTTTAACTTTGATGAAATGCCTTTCATTTACTTAGTATTTTTCGGTGTATCTAAAAGTGTTATTGAACAGATATCCTTACGTTTATTTAATTTGGAGATACGGAACTGATGCAAGGGGCTTGAAGTTGCTATCAATGTTGTTTTTGTTTTATCAAACCTAGTTTTTGCTGGTGGTTTTCTTTAAATAGACGATGCTAAATTTGGAGTTACTCAGAGAGTGGGGCCTAAACATCCTTTCATAATACTTCGAGAAACATTTGATTGTTGTGTAGCAACATGTTTCCATCTCAGTCAGAATCTCTGCAGTTCTCCTCGGAAGGATTATCAGTTTAAAACCTTGCTTAATGCTTCATATGCTTATTGAGAACGGCTAATACGGATTTACGAGACAGTTAGTCAGAAACGGACCATTCAACGGTAAAGGTGAACAAAATTGAGCATAATCAAACCTATAACACGCGATGCCACTTCTGAGCCAAGGGCTTGAAATAGAATCAAATGCGAAAATTTGGATTGCCGCTCACGTTGCCGCAATAAGACCTTCCTAAAATAAGTTGCCATAATTGCTATATTAAAACTAGTAAAAAACAAAGAGCCTAATTAGCTAATGTTTATTTGTGTTTGTTTAACAAATGTGGAGGCATAGCAAGAGATTTTTGCTTAGGAGTAACTGCAGTTATTCTCTGGTGGCGTAGTAGGTTCAATCTCAACTTGGTAAAACGGGATACGCAGTTAGAACTCAGCGGAAGGGCCGACACAGGGACCTTAGTAGTCAAGAAGTGTCGTTAACCCTATAAATACACACTTACATTTTTCTAGGGGCTAAGGGATGTCACCCACTTCCCCCTCTGGCTTCACCTGCTCCAGAAGCCACATAGCCTCTCCTTTTGTGATGATCTTTTTCAATGCTCTGCTCCAAAAAAATGCACCTAAAGGAATACAAATCACAAAAGGAAATAAGAATGAATGCAGTAATGAAAAGCACTCATGGGCAGACATTTTGTCTGCTTGAATTACACAATTCAGGACCTATCCACAAGTTTATTAATTTGTAGTGAAATGCTAGATACTACACCTTATGGAAATATACGCTGACGCGTCCAAAGCAGCAATTGAAGAAAATCCCTACAATGAGGAATAAAGACAGAATTGGTCTTGTCTAACCAGACTCTGCCCAAGGTTATCTTGTAAAACTGATCTTTAACTTGAGCAAGCAGCACTTACGAATTACGATTGTCTTAGCTTTCCTTTCAACAGTTATAGTCAAACACTATAACTAGTGTTTTAGTGGCCATAACAGATGACCAAAGATGAAGAACTAGATATTTTGAAGAAGAACATGAGAAATAGTCTTGACAACTGCTTAAGAACTTCAACAATCAGAATAAATAGACGACTCCATTCTTGAAACTCGTCTCTAAATTTCGATATATCGCCATGAAGTAAGAAAAAGCAGAAATTTGAAGTGGATTAAAGCTTCTCCGTCAACGTGCAGCAAATTTTGCAGTCCTACTCCACCTGTTGCTCCATCAAACGAAAGTACGAACTTGATGGTATTTGACCTCATTCCTTTGTGCCATTGATAAAGAAAAAGCTTCGAACTACTAAATTACAGAGACTCATTACTGCTATGAATCAGCAAATAATAAAGCTTTGAATGTTACGACAGATGTTCAAAAGATAAAGCTTTTATAAAAGCTCTAAAGGTTGAAGGAATGATATAGTTTAATTCGGCGTGTGATTACCAAGTTTTATGACGAAAAGAACAGTGGATTTCTTTTTTGTTAGGTGTCTTGACCGCTCGACCACGATAGCATTTCATAGCCGTCACGTCAACAAGGCATGCACGAAGATGGTGGGGTCCTTTGGCAGCTCACCCAAAGTTTTAATGATGCAACTGTTTTCCTAACATTTTTCGACAGGCTTAGTTTTGCTTCCTCTGGGGGCGGGGGTGGGAGGAGTTATATACTAGTACTATTCTTGAAGAACAACAACCAAAGAGGTACTTATTGCACTTGCTGAAAATGTATCTCATTGGTATTTATCCTTCACTTATTCCCCCGAAATAAATTTCTGTGTATGTTCCTGATGTGCATACCACACTATTTGCCAAAATTTTATAAAGAGGTTTGCGAAAGTCAGTTTTTATTAAGCTGTTTTGCATAGTAAAGCTCCATATAATCTCAAAATTTTACTAAAAAAAAGTATCAAAAAAAATTATTTCACGTTATAGTATGAAAGCGCTAAATATTTGTACACATTATGTCACACTTATTACGATTCGTCTGCTGTTGATTTCTCTGATACATCAACACTCGAATCAAGCTATTAATATAGCTTCATTGTATGCCACCAGGTATGTGCACCGTTTTGTGACATTTATTTATGTATCTGTTGTAAATAAAAATATTCTACCCTAAACACTAAAAAATAAAAATAAATATAAAAAAATATTTTTTTTCCAAGTATTTATCCATATTCATACCCAGTCTTGTGCGCAATCATTTTCTGTGGCGGAGCAAAAATCACGCTAAAAAGCTAGGTAATCTTGTATCTTGTAAATATTTAAAAAGTTCTAGAAAAGATAACGGAAATTTAGACATTTCATAGGGGGAGGTCCAGGCTAGTGACAAAATGTTCTTGTCCCTCTGTACTTGCCAGTCCATAAAGCTTCGAATTATTTACAGTATGAGCTATGTATCTTCGTCGTTAAGATATTCTTACAGCTCTTGAAACCTTTTCCCCTTATGTCACGTTCTAATGAGGCAATTAATCTCTTTGGCTTTAATGTTAATGCTTTCTGGAAAAAGTGATAGCTTAAATTTCTGTCTCCTTATATTTATATTTGGTAGTCTACACCGATTTCGTAGAAAATCGGTCCCCATCATTTAAACGATAGGCTTGAAACACGTCCCGAAGCTATGCATCCTCATGTTGACGACACGTATCAAATTTTATTCATGGGAAAAATTTTAAAGTTGGATTCAAAATCTAGGAGATCAAGTGTCCAGAAAACCAACAAGAAATGTATTACAAATGTGGTGTCTTTTTTCAACATACGACTATAGATCATTGTCAAACTTTGTTTCAAGTAGCCAAATCATAAACTTAAAATTTTGAAACGACGTCACTCGTAGTAGACGCAGGAACGTTGCACGATTCTAATGGGGCAATGGGACAAGACCTGTATTCAGTATAAAAAATAAAGAGAACAGTTTATTCAAAAACTTAGGCAATTCACAGAAGCCTTTGACTTAGTTAACACACGTTTTATGACATAGTCATGGACGAAACTGATAAGTGATAAGACATAATTAAGGGGGAAACTAAAGGGCTGCCCATTCTCTGTCCCCTGGTGTAAGTCACCTTAAAGTGACACTGGCTCTACCACGCGTGGTACACTCCTGCCAAGCCACATATCTATTTGTGACACACAACAAACTTTGGGTCACATCTGACACACTTACGCGGATTGTGGTACGCGCCACATGTACAGGCTTTTGGAAGTAGGCAACCCCTTGGAAAATATTGTTAAGAAAATAGAGACCGATTAATCACAAGTTAGAAACAATCAACAAATTGAGCTGTACAAGAGTAGAGTAGTACCTTATATTTCTACAAGAAATATAGGAAAAACAGTTCAACAAGACATATACACCTTTTCAAAGAGAGTGAGTATCCTCTCACATGGCTTTATACTTTTGCAAGACATATAGAAAATACTATGTTATTCTAACAGACATATAGGAAATATAATCCTATTCAACAACACCCCCGTACAAACAGGTTTTTTCTGTTAGTCCTATTCTACAGGAGCATTACACTCTTTGCCAGGGAATGACGCACTTTCAAAGTTCAATGTCTTTTTTAGTGATAAACCCAAACCGGCACGTCTTGTTTCGTTGTTATGCAATTATTCTTTTGTATATATTCAGGTTTCATATTAGATTTTCCAACATTTTTGAATAGTTTATATTCGAGATAAAACTACAAGCATTTTTTGTAAAAAACATTTACATAGAAAAATGTATAATTCTAAGCAATTTCTGGTGAGTAAAAAATATTCTCATTATTATTTTAAAAAGAAATTGTCTTGTCATTAAGTTAAGGAAGAAATTCTTTCCTTACACTAGAACTAAGGGTACTTATGCACTTAGAAGCCTGTTGTTTTTAGGAGCTGAAAAACCTCTAGTTCTCTTATAGGTCGAAATTTACGGTGTGATTTTTATCAAGATAAATGGGTCTTTTTTAGAGATGTTTTTTGAAAAAAAAAGTGCTTAGCTTTCGATCAGTAATTTGGGATTAGAATAAAATGTTGATTTTTTTAATGTATTAATTGTTACAAAAGCTTCCTTTTTATCAAGATCAGTGACCCTTTTTTAGGGATGTTTTTGAAAATACTTCAAGACCAGTCTGCAAAAAAAAATTGTCTTGTAAGTAAGTTAAGGAAGAAATTCTTTCCTTACACAGTGTGATTACCTCATTTAAAAATATATTAATTGTTACAACATCTTCCTTTTTATCAAGATCAGTGGCTTTTTTTTTATGAATGTTTTTGAAAATAATTACAGGCCAGTCTACTTTTTAGGGGCGATTTTTATAAAGATCAGTGGCCGGTTTATGGCTGTTTTTTAAAAATTGCTTAGCTTTAGATCGGTACATCGGGATTAGAATAAAATGTTGATTCTTTTAGTGCATTAATTGTTACAAAAGCTTCCTTTTTTATTACAGTGTGATTTTTTTTTTATCAAGATCAGTGGTTTTTTATTGTTTTTTTTTTAAAATTTTTCCATGACTGTATTCATTTTATAATATCTTACTTATATTTAATGCTTTAAAACCCTCACCCCCCCCCATGTATTCAAAAAAAAATTATTTTTACTTATAAACCACTTTAATAATTAACAATTTTAGCTTATCTATACGGAAGTAGTTGACTGTCACATGCAATTATTATCCATATTGATTAATAAGTAACGCAAATACTTCTTTTTAAGTTTGAATTTACAAATACAGTCACGGAAGCATGGACGTAGGGGGGGCAGTTTATAAAAGGCCCTCCATCCCACTATCAAAACCCCTGATTTTGAAATCAAGATGTTATTTACACTACTTTAGATGTCTAACATAAACTGAAATATTTTCCAAACCCAAATTGCATTTTTGCTACATGCTAAATTTTTGTCTTTTTTTTAAAGGAAGAAGAGACGTGCAATAATCCCCCTTCTGAAAAGAAAGCAAGATATGGCGAACCTTCATTAATACAGGCCACAAGGGCGTCTGTTATCAAATTCGCTGGAAAAGTTACACGCGATCTGGACCATCCATCGAGCACCCAACTTATAGTGACAGAGCGCTCTGAAAGCATTGCAACCGTCATCGTTTTTCTGCACTTGAATTAATTCGCTCAATGATTTGGGAAAAAAACTGTAGGAATCTAAAAAGCGAATTTTATTCGTGTACTCAACACCGGCTTCAACAAATTTCCACATAAATTCCAAAACAAGCAACTTTTCCGATGATTTAGGTATGATTTTGTACGTAAAGCTGTCTATCACCCATGCATCATCATCATCCACTGTTCCATTTCTTTGAAGATGTGCCAATGCAGGTAGCACAAACTTCAGATCGTAGTTAGAGTTGTGTATAAAAACTGGTAGAAAAAGTTGTTGTTTAATTTTTAAATTACACGAATTGTGATCCCACCCCCGACAGTTACTTTGTCCCGTTGAATTGGAGCCAATAAGGTGATTGTGGTCCTGGACCTCGTCTTTTGGGGCAAGGGTACTCCTACGCACCCAACAAATTGTCTCCTTTTCCAGCGCCAATTGCTCTTTATCCAACAATGTCATTGGATAATTAGCATGACATAATTGTGAAATGCCCTATTTGCCGTTTTGATTAAAGAAACCAATAGCTTTTCCATACTGCCCTCCTCGTCCATAGTTAAAAAAACTCTTCCAATTGCATTTTATTGTTAGCGTCGTGACGGGCGTGCGCATAGGAACACGCAACTAGTTTGTGTTCCTTGACTATATGTGGCCTTGATGGGTCCGATATCTCAACTAGACTTGTTTCCCAGTCCAAAGACATTTAGTCAGATTGCAAAATGGTCTTTTGAAAAATTTTAACGTGCTAAGTGTCTTTGCATTCTACCAGCATTTCTTGTCTTTGAGTTCCATGACGTTTTAAATGTCCAAGTTGGTCTGAGAACGTTCGCTCGGATGTAAATGGGGAAAGACACATGGGACAATAGAAACGTTCACCTTTCTGAACGCCTTGACATAGGAGTCGACTTATTGCCGTAACGGGGAAAAAATTACCATAAGAATTTACATCTTTGGAGGTTTCGTAAATAACCCATACCCAATTTTAAACATTTTCCACTATCGGTGTCCTCGCTGAATACAACACCCCTTTTTTATTCGGTTTTTCGCCCCCTCTCCACATTCAATGTCATACTGGAGTACAACCAACCCCACCCCAAGATTTTATTTGCTTTTTCGAATATGCTTATTTCTTTAAAGGAAACCGGATACTTTCCCTCTAAACAATAAAAATTTACTTTAGGGAAATTTTTTTCACCGTTACGTGCATGTCTGTCAAGATTTTTCATTGTTGACTCATCTTATAATGTCTTATGGGCTGTCGCTAAAAATGCGTATTTTAAACATTGCAGTCCAGGGTCAAATGTGAAACCCTGAGCTCCTTTGGTAGCCGAAAAATCTGGGGTACATTTTATTTTGTTGGTCCTCCCCCCCCTCAACATAAAGTTTTTTTTAAATATACTGAGATTCAGATCCATGAGTTCAATGTCTAAAATGTTGGACGCACAACCCCACTCGTTAAACGTATCCAAAGTTGTAATTAGCTTATTTACCCAGTTGAAAAAGTTGTCTTCAAATTCGTTTAGACCTGGGTAGAAAGTCTGGTTGCCTGTCGAAAAATGAAAATAAAAAATGTCCCCGGATGTTCCCTTTTGTAAATAAACTTTTTGATTCACTGATGCTTTAATTCCCCCTTGACCTGCCCATTTCTGGATCTGAATCTCAATTTGTGCTCGAATTTTGTGGATATAGCTATGGAGATTTTTCACGGGGTCAGTTAAAATAATGCCTGCGTTTTCCTCGGGAAGGCTAAAATCTACCCTGTATGTTTGCAAATGACCTAGAGCAGATTCTAACAGATAAAAATCAGGCAATTCCGGGGACGTAGCACTTTTTTTATGTCCTGTCACTGTTTGTTCAGGACTCAATTCACTAATTGTTAAGTTATGATTAAAAATGTCCCCGGAAAAATGAGCTGCTGTTGTATTAGTACTACTATTAAGTGGAATGGTGGAGGAGGGTGACAGGTAATTGTCAATAACACCACTCCCAGTCTGTTCAATCACATTGGGGGGATGTGACATGAGGTCTCCTAGTACATATTCCAAGGTGTTTGGGGACAATTGATCGAGCCAGCCTGTAGTGTCCTCTGATGGAATTTCGTTATGAGGACTCGGTTCAGATTTACTTGTAGCATCACCTAAATGTTCACGCATGGAACTATCCGCCCACTCTGGGTCCTCAAGCATGTCAATATCACAAGTTAAGTCCTCCATGCTGGCCATTTCCCAAAAAACATCGTTAAGGAATCCCTCATGCCACTCCAAATTATCTAGAACCAGTGTAAGTTCATCCTTGAACTCTGCTGGTGGTTACAGAGTTGGTACTGTAAATATTCCTGCTACATCACTCAATGGTGCCGCTGGGGATGCTATATTTTTAATCTGTAGGAAAAAAAAGTTTTATTTTTTTTTTAAAATAAACATTTTTTTTATAGTTAATAAACTATGTCAATTTCTCATAGTCATTGTCCCACCACCTGAACAATTAAAAGAAGAAGAAAAAAAAAGTTACATTGCCTTATGTCTTTCATAATGTCAACTGAACATGTTAAAAAAAATATATATTTTTTGAGCCCCCCCCTCCCCCCTCCCCCCTCCCCCAAACCCCTCCCGGGGAGAACCCTTGGGAACCGGGAGCTTCCTTCGAGGTAGGAGGATCGATACCGTTTCCAAGTTGGGGGGGGGGGGTATCGAACTTCACAACACTGTTCAAATTCTTTTCTTGAACCTTTCAAAACGAAAATAATTGTCTGAGTTGGTAAGAAGAAAAAAAAAAGTTACATTGCCTTATGTCTTTCATAATGTCAACTGAACATGTTAAAAAATATATATATTTTTAGAGCCCCCCCCCCGCCCCCAAACCCCACCCGGGGAGGACCCTTGGGAACCAGGAGCTTCCGTCGAGGTAGGAGGATCGATAACCTTTCGAGTTGGGGGATATCGACCTTCAGAACACTGTTCAAATAGAACAGTCTCAAATTCTTTTCTTGAACCTTTCAAAACAAAAAATAATTGCCTGAGTTGGTTCAAAAATAATGTTTTTCTTTGCATGTGAAAGGCATAATAGGAGATTATTCAAAGGACTCTTCTTATCGTAAATACATATCATGTTTCAAGAAGCTCACTTAGAATTCAAAGCAGATTAAAAAGCGATGGGATCTCTGATAAGGCGCAAATGGTTTTAGCGCAATAATATCAGTTTTAAGAGTGGCTTGCCAACCGTGAAATAGCAAATCGTTTTTGTTTTTGTTTAAAATGAATTATTGCATTAGAATGTGTCTTGGTTAGAAGTTACAAGGTGTGTTTTTTTTTATAGAAATGCATGATAAGCACTCCATAAATATCATTAATTTGGTTAATGAAAGAAAATTAAATAGCTTAGAAACAAATTTTAAGTTTTTACTCATCAAAAGCTATGTGCCTGAGAAAATTTTGTCTTATTTTTGAAAATAGGGATAGAAAAAAATGGTGTATATACTTACGAATTCTGACTGGGATTCTATATCTGAACTCCTTTGCAAAACTTGAAGGGGGTCAAGCTCACAATCTTCAGTAGGCTGAGCTGAGACATTGTATGAAGTGGCCCAACCCCTTTTCGACTTTCTTCCAGTTGGCATGGAGCTAACGCGGGAGTCAGAGGGCTCTGTCACTATAAGTCGGGTGCTCGATGGATGGTCCAGATCGCGTGTAACTTGTCCAGTGAATTTGATAACAGACGCACTTTTGGCCTTTATTAATGAATGTTCGCAATATCTTGCTTTCTTTTCAGTAGGGGTTTTAGTTTACTTCTCTTCTTCCTTTAAAAAAAAGACAAAAAATTTATCTTATATAAAAAATTATTTATTGGTTTGGATAATATTTCAGTTTATGTTAGGCATTGACAGTAGTGTAAATAACATCTTGATTTCAAAATCAAGGGTTTTGATAGTGGGATGGAGGGCCTTTTATCAACTACCCCCCCCCCTACTTCCAAGCTTCCGTGACTGTATTTGTAAATTCAAACTTAAAAAGCAGTATTTGAGTTCCTTATTAATCAATATGGAGAAGAATTGCATGTGACAGTCAAGTACTTCCGTATAGCTAAGCTAACAATGTTAATTATTAAATAGGGTTATAAGTTAACAAATTTTATTTTTGAGGAAATGGGGGGGGGTGAGGGTTTGAACGCATTAAATTTCAGGAAGAGATTCTTCAACGCAGACTGGCCAGGAAATATTTTCAAAAAACATACCTAAAAAACCACTGATCTTGATAAAAAAAAAATCACACTGTAATAAAAAAGTAAGCTTTTGTAACAATTAATGCACGAAAAAAATCAACATTTTATTCTAATCCCGATTTACCGATCGAAAGCTAAGCACTTTTTCAAAAACAGCCATCAAAATGCCACTGATCTTGATAAAAATCACCCCTTAAATGTAGACTGGCCTGTAATTATTTTCAAAAACATTCCTAAAAAAAAAAGCCGCTGATCTTGATTAAAAAGGAATCTGTTGTAACAATTAATAAATTTTTAAATGAGGTAACCACACAGTGTAAGGAAAGAATTTCTTCCTTAACTTAATGACAAGACAATTTTTTTTGCAGACTGGCCTGGAAGTATTTTCAAAAACATCCCTAAAAAAGGGTCATTGATCTTGATAAAAAGGAAGCTTTTGTAACAATTAATACATTAAAAAAATCAACATTTTATTCTAATCCCAAATTACTGATCGAAAGCTAAGCACTTTTTTTTTCAAAAAACATCTCTAAAAAAGACCCATTTATCTTGATAAAAATCGCACCGTAAATTTCGACCTATAAGAGAACTAGAGGTTTTTCAGCTCCTAAAAACAACAGGCTTCTAAGTGCATAAGTACCCTTAGTTCTAGTGTAAGGAAAGAATTTCTTACTTAACTTAATGACAAGACAATTTATTTTTAATATAATAATGAGAATATTTTTTACTCACCAGAAATTGCTTAGAATTATCCATTTTTCCATGTAAATGTTTTTTACAAAAAATGCTTGTAGTGTTATCTCGAATATAAACTATTCAAAACTGTTGGAAAATCTAATATGAAACCTGAATATATACAAAAGAATAATTGCATAACAACGAAACAAGACGTGCTGGTTTGGGTTTATCACTAAAAAAGACATTGAAATTTGAAATTGCGTCAGTCCCTGGCAAAGAGTGTAATGATCCTGTAGAATAGGACTACCAGAAAAAACCTGTTTGGTACGGGGGTGTTGTAGAATAACATGATATTTCCTATAAATCTGTTAGAATAACATGGTATTTGCTATATGTCTTGAAGAAGTATAAGGTCATGTGAGAGGATACTCACTCTCTTTGAAAAGGTGTATATGTCTTGTAGAAATGTTTTCCTATATTACTTGTAGAAATGTTTTGATATATGTCTTGTAGAAGTATAAGGTACTACTCTACTTACAAGAAGCAAATAAAAGCTAAAACTCTTGATTGTTAGAAATTGTGAAGAAATCAGGTAAAAACATCGTAGAACAGAAATTAGCTAGGGTTTTCAGCATCCGGGGACAATGTCAGTGTTCGCACCAGCCAAAATTACAGCCAAAACATAAGTAGATCATAATATATGCCAAAAAAACTCAGTTTGGCACCAACCACCGCAAGGCTGCACCTGACGCAGCCGCCCCCCTTGCCCCCTACCTACGCCACTGCCTTAGAATAGCGTTTATGTGAAGGGGGTGAAGCTTAACTGAAGGATTCTAGTATTGCCCTGTGTTTTGATCTTGGGTTTAGGGTGACCAGCAGTAGTTTTTCCAGGGAAAATTTGGACTTGCAATGTTTTCAGGGAGGATGAAGGTATCAAAACAAAGTCTGCCTTGCCAGAAAAGCTTTTATTTTTCCGAGATGCCAGTAACTTCTGCATTCTATTTATCTTTGGTCTGCCGTGGTGAAGGCGTATGAAACCCTTGTCTTCCCCTGTGTATATCCTTGCTGGAGTCCCTTGAAATCTAGTAATATAGCTTAGGCCACGAATTGGACAGAATTATAACGTATTTAAGTCAGGTTTTTTTAATTTTCTTCTTTTTTTGTAGCGGGTTTCTGACAATCGAATAACCTAGGTTTTGAAAATTCATAGTGGCAACCCTGTATATTGGTTAATTTTATAGAGGAACGCTAAAAGTGTCCCTTTTTGGTCGATTTGGACACTTTTGTCCCTAAAAGTTTTGGCAACCCTGCACTTAACTGATACACGCTTCAATTTTTACAATACAACACAGGCCTGCATGAAACTTAATAAACTTTGTTTATCGTGGCTGTCCGAACAACTTTGATGACATTAACTTTTTTTTTCTCTTTCAATCCAAAAGTGCACATACGACATTCAACTTAAACTGCATGATTGTATTTTTAGACGCACAGTGATGTATGAAGGGGGTGGGGTACCTTGTGTTTGTACACAGCTCCCCAAATCCCAACGAGAATTTGACTGCTTTCTTATCGTAAAACTGTTGATTATCACAACCTCCCCATCCATTTCTTGTGTAAATTCCCTGTATTTTTGCACTTTTCTCGTTTGCCCGCCATCAAACCCCAAAAAATCTGGTACTTACGTGTTGTAGCGATCACACTGTTGTTCTTTATCTGATTAAGATCGGTTTCTCTGTCTGTATTCAGAGATAATTAGCTTAGTATCAGTGAGATAAACTACTATTTTGACTAAATATTTAATATATAGAGTTGGTTAGGTTAGGTATTTAATATAATGCGTTTTGGTGGCCTGCTTTCCATAATTATCTATTGTAGTTTTTTTCCGTAATTTTGTAGCTAAAGTATTGTATTTGCGTCATATTTGTGTATATTTCATTAGGATTAACCTAAATTCCCCGCTTGGATGATGTCGCTATAATACGTAAGCACCAAAATTCTCTCTTTGGGGGGGGAGGAGGTCAGGGTACAAGCGTGCTATGTATGTGCCTATTGCAGTCAATAGGTCTCCCATCTCCAAAATTTATTCCATTAAAAACAAAGAACAGTAGAAGATCAATATTCCTTTCTGCGCTATGATTATCAAAGCATTGAAACTCTTCGTTGACCAGTTCAGTGATTTCAATTAGTCTCAATCATCTATCTTCAAACAATAGCTTAACGAAAAAAATATGCTAATGATGGAAAAGCCACCAAAGTTGTAGAAAGTTAATGATGGCCAGAGTTATGATGCTATATAATGATGAGGTACTGCAAAGTGAAAAACCACTCACTCTTAGGAAATCACAGACCTCTCCTTGCTTTTTTGTATATAAAAACTAGCTAGCTTACTTCTCGGATTTTAATGTAAAAAAATATTTTTCGTGGTCGCAATGAAATTCAGCGTAACTGCACAGTAAGGTAATCGTGTGTTTTTTTTTGTTTTTTTTTGTTTTTTTTTTCATCGGACTTAGTTGTTTATATTTTATAGTTAAATCTTATTTATATTTACTATAAATATTCTATTTGTTATTTTGCTATCTATGTAGCCTACTGTACGCAGTTTTTATTTCATAATTGCATAAAGAGGTGCGGATACTCAAGGGTGAAAACGGTAAAGATCTCCATATCCAAAACGAAAAGGCTCATCTATTTTTTTTATAATTTCACAAAATAGCGAAATTGAGGTTTTATTGATGCGAGCAGTTTTTTTTTCGAAGACTTAGATGGGGGAAACGTCTATGAAAATTGTAGCTGAACAATACGGCTTTATTTTTGTATAGACTGGGGTCTTTTGAACTAGAGATTCTGTACCACAGAGAAACAAAGGATTATTGTAAAAATATTTGTTACCAAGGCCATGTCTAGGGGGGTTACCCGGTCTGAACCCATTCCCCCGAAAGTGTTTACCAACACGTAAAAAATTAACCGAAATACATATAAACAAATTTTTCTTGCGTTTTGAATTTTTTTGTGAGCTCCCCCCGCCCTGAACAAAAATCCTGGATAAGGCCCTGCTTATAGCTAAAAAAAATTCTTGTTCTTTTTATCGACTTAAAATTTCACAGAGGAACCACTCAGGTAGGAATTAACTTTTTTTATTTTACTGGCTTAAAATTTCCCACAAGAACAGAGGAGAACTAATTAGGTAAACCCCCACCCCACCCCTAATATGCAAATATATAGCCCAAATTATACAAGTTCAATGCATTCTGTCTAACTCCGATGCATTTTATCATCGGTTTGTGGCTATGAAACCGGTTTTCTGAGATGTAAACAAAGCGTAATTCTTGAATGTATTTCCAATAATCGATAAGTACCCCACCTTTTATATCTTGTCGAGTGTTTCCAATTTTTGTTTAAAAGAAAACTTGAAAAACCTCGGCAATTTTCTGTATCTTCTTTTTTTATTAGGAGATTCATTTGGAGTTCGGTAAATCTCTCAAAATGTCGGTAGAAGTGGAAACACTGATCTTATATTCTTCTTTTTTGCTAGTATCCTTAAGGCAAGTCGTCTGTCCTGCTGAGTGGGTCTTCTTTATTAAAACTCAGGAGCATAAAATTTATCTTTGAAGTGACAAGCAAAATCCTAGCAAATCTTGTATCACATTTGATAAGGCGCCTTGATTCTTATCACTCCATTTGAATGTCCAAACGCATTCCTTCCCGTTTATACGAATTTAAAAATTCGCAAATGTCAGGTCTTTATTAAGTAATTTAATGGATAGACACATTAATATGATTACATTAGTCCGTAATTTATATGCATAATAAAGAATATTGAACACAGAATTCAGCCCAACAAAATGCAATCCAGAAACTCTCGTCTCACTCAGAATTCAACACTGGAAAATTTTACCCATGCAAAATTCAATTTGCCTAAACACAACCAAGAAAAACTCAAACCAAGCCATGTTAAGTCCGGCAAAAGCTAAACTAGGCAACATTCTAACGTGGTTAACATTTTCCGGGGTTAACAAAATTCCGGGTTAACATTTCGTCTCCAATGGTCATTTTTTTTGTAAAAATGTACCCTAAATACTGCAGCAAAAATGATATTTTGAATGTTTTAAACATCGATTCTGATATTTGGCAAAAGAATCAGTTATATAATTGTTTTTCGTTTTTAATATCATGTTCAAGCTTCTTCAAAACATCAAGGGTTGTGCACTCCCCCCCCCCAATCCCTGCCTTTTATGCTAAAGTTTAATTGTTGCATAATTCCACTTCAATAAAAAGACTCACTTGCCTGGAATTGTTTATAAGGCTGGAATTATCAAATCTAACTATCTTTACTTGAGTTTAACTTATCAACACAATGCTTCAATATTTGAAAACTAATGTTTACCGTTGAAAACTACCGTTGAAACCTTTTCCGCAGTAAGAGGGAAAATGTTGCCCCTCCCCTTCCTCTAGTCCCTGCATAAGACGCTTAGTCAAGATAGGTTCCATCAATGAAAGGTGGTCAGGAGTTCCCCCCTCCATGTGTATATGAAGTACATTTCATGGAAAACTTGAAAATTTTGACCTACAAATGCACTTGCTGAGCCTTTGGGTACCCCTCCACCCCCATGTTAAGATCCATTGATCTTCATCCTAATAGCTAGAATAGAACTATACAATGTTCCATAACCATTAGTTTCACTAATTGTCTATTGTAACGGTTTATCTTTTTTTATGAACTACATATATGTATAAAGATGCTATTGCGCTCCATTATGTCCCCCATAACTTGTAGGCTATGTAAGTAGCATTATTGTAGGGTGATATCTTTCATTACTAACAAAAAGTGCACTGGAACTTTAAATTTCTGTTCGGATGAGTCCTCTCCCAATAAGCTATGACCACTGACCTGATGGGTTCCCCATGGAAAAAACGAAAACCACAACCAAACACGTATCCATGACCTTATTTTTTGGTAAAAAAAAAACGAAATTTCCCACTTTTGTAGGTAACAACTTGAAAACTCTTTATGGGTCTCAGACATTTAGAAGTTCATGATACAACTTTCATTAAGATCATAACCGATTTGGGAACAGGGGCGGATCCAGGATTTTTTTAGGGGGGGGGGGCCAAATCGGTTGATCCGATAAACTTGCGTTAGGAGAAAGTTTAATTAACGCAAATTTGCGTTAACTAAGTAAATTAGACTACTTTAAACGACGTTGGGGGGGGGGGCCACGCCTGCCCCCTGGATCCGCCACTGTTTTGGAGGGGGAGAGTTTGGCCCCTTTTCTCTAAAATTCTTTTGTTTTATATGCAAAATTGAATGGTAAATTTGAATTACTGAATTCTGTATATTTTTTACGCATATATTGCACTTATAATCTTCGTTATTTGAAATTTCGGATCACCATGTCATGGATATGCACTATTTAATTTAAATTTCTTCTAATTTAAATAAAATCTAAGTAGCTATACTTAACCTACTGTCACTGATTGAAATGCGACAGTGTTTGCATGTTATGTTTATTCTTTGACGTGTATTTTGTGTTTATGACGTTTTGGGCTGATCCTCCTTTATAGGTAGTGCGCTCCAAGTAGCACTTCCAATTCATGCATCTATAAGCAACCATTTGCTCTATGCTAACATATTCGTGCTGTCTGCTTGAACAAACAGAAACAGACTAAACGAGATTTAATTCGGTAGAACCTCTTTTAGTTTTATTTCACTTGAAATGTTCTTTCTGGTTCTTTTTGGAAAGTAATTCAAGCTCACTACGACATAAATATATTTTAAAGAATTATTGAACATACTTTGTTCTTACGCGGCGTTCTCATTTTCGCATAAGGTACCCAGTGGCGGTTCTGGCCTCTCCTACGTCCGAGGCAAAATATCGATTAGCCCCCCGGCTCCTGTCTCCCACAAAATCTTCAGGCCAAATTTTAACAAATTTTCATTTATTAACAAAATTATTTTCAATTTATTAATTAAATAATAGTTAATCTTTCATTTATTTTTTAATTTATTCTTTAAATAATTCAATTACCATTAAGTATTTTAATTCAATTATTTTTATTGTTACTATTTAATTATTTTTAAATTTATTTTATTGTATTAATTCATTAATAATTTATAAATTATTTTCATTTCTTAAGTGCACCCTCTACTTTAATTCTACTTGAAATTTCAAAAATTACAAAATGATTATAATCGTCCGATTATTTATTTGAAATTTTGTGCCCCTAAAATTTATGTGCCCGGAGTAAGTCCTCCTTCTGTCCCTCCCCTAAAACCGCCTCTGAAGGTACCTCAGATATTTCCTCAAGACTTCTTAGCAGGACCAAAAACATTGAGAAGAAATGACATCTAACCTATCTGCATGTATCTTCAAGAATCAAAGTTTCGGAATACATTAATAACTTGGGCCTGTGGGGATGGGCCTGGGGGGATGAATCCTGACCAGTGCAAAACTTCACTATTTTAATAGTCTTTATCATTATATGGAAATATTCCGTATAATTTGTCGTTTTCGAATTACAATGAAGAAATTGCCCCCCCCCCACCTTTCACCTCTGTAATATATTTTTTTTCAAAAACCTGGCCGGTCATAAAAAATTTATTTTATATTTTTTATGACTAATTTTAAATTTTTTTATATAAATTTTTTGACCAACAGCGGTTTTCATACCGAGGCTGTATAGAATATAAATAACTTAAAAAAAAAAAATAAAATAACACCAATATAAAGAGGGCAATTTAAGTAAAGCAAGGCTTTCCTTTTGGTTTTATTAAAACTTGTTTTAATTGTATATGCTTTTATAAAAAAAAAAAAAAAAAAAATTAAAAGAATGTGGCCCCTTCAAGCCTGTCCACAGGACTTTTCCTGAAAGCAGAAAAAAATAAAAGGCAACGCAAAAAATCGACTGACATGGAAAATATAATAAAACATAAAATAATTTCTATTCTTGCACATGCTGATGCCACCACCTCCCCCTACAAACATGTCAGTTCACTTTGATTTAAGTTTAATCAAGTATTTATGTCAAACTAGGAAATTTCTTGGTGAAGGTTTGAAATTCAAATAGCTTAACACTTCAAGGATGCAGGTATAAAGTTTTGAAAGAGAAGACGTTGTCAATATCTTGATTAACGTGTGGAGTCGTCTGTCATGGACGCCTGAGACGACAAGCTTGCAAAAAAATTTCGGGGGATAGAAGCAAGGATTTAAAATCTATTTTATCCAATATTATGAAATTGGCATTTTTTGGTTTCTAAAATCCTAATGCCCCCTTTTGATATTTAAGTTTGTTATTCAAAATTTCATGTGCATAAAAAGCTTAATAGGCCATTAACTGGGTATCTGTTTTTGGGTCGTCCTCTGGGCATACTTTATACTAACCAAAAGTATTGTCTGAATACAACACCTTTTATACAGTGCATAACGTCATTGTTTTACTATCATGTATCTTTTTTTGCGCTTTAAATGCATGTGAATGAGACATCATTCGCATGAAAAATATTTTTTCAAGATTGAGGCTCTATGACCCACCAAAATATTGCCATGCCCCATCCGTGGGGCCTGCGCCCCACGTTGGGCATCACGGATCTAGAGGCTCTATTTTATGTTGTTTGTTGTCCGCTGTGTCTCATCCGGCTGGCTTATAGTATTCTTCAGTATTTTTTAATTCCATGTTCGAAGCTTTTTTATTAAAAAAATACAGGATAAACAAGGAGTCTCATCTAAAAGGAAGCCCTAAAAAACTACTACTATGCGGAAGAAAAAGAATTCTTCGGGTAAATTTATTTGTAAAAGACTACTTATTTTGTCAATTCAGTGCTGAATTTGGAACAATAACTATCATTGTGAAAAGTAAAAAAAGAGTGAAAATTTGGCTATCATTGCCTTATTTTTCCTTGTGTAACTTAAGTAAAGGCTCTTGAAGCTCTTCAAAAAGGAAACTGAAGCTGACTGCAGATTTGTGTAAAAAAAAATTGAAAGTCATCGTGAACGTAAAAAGTAGCGGAAATGCCGTCATATATCTTCTTGCAACAGTTTCACATTTGTAACGGTGTCTTGTTAAAATTTAAAGCAAGGACTACCTAAACTAATAACAGATTGGTAATAAGTAGGTTCTGTGTCTTGTGTTGAAAAATTTGAATCTAACAATGGTTGGCTCCCTTAAATTGGGGCTATCTCTTGATTTTCGTGCTTGTAGTTTTGTAACCAGAAGGCTTCTGCCGGGCTTTGCTTCTCCAATTTTGGCTTAAAAATCAGGAAATATTTTGTAAGCTTCAAATGGAACCCCAAGGATCCGATCTCTTATCATTTCCAAAAATTCAGAAGTTTTGGTTTTCTTGTATTCATTAACATAAAAAGGAATCCAACATTTCCAAAGCTGAGGACTGGTGTGCTTCTTTCACCATACATATTTAGAGGGTGCAAAGCCCAAGCGGAGAATCTGGCTTACTTTCTCAGACTTTTAAGAGCTGACACCTATGTGGTGGCTGCTCTTTGTGAAATCCTTAAGCCTGAGCTACAGCTCGAGTGGCGTGAGAGTCCCCATCAGCAAAGTTGGTTGTCACATGGAGGGATCTTGCAAGTAAATTTCGGTCTGATAAGTCAAGGGTTGTCTGCCTCCTAGTATTCTACAATTTTCCAAAGGATGTAAAAAGTAGAATTCCCTAGGCGAATAGTGCGCGACTGAGTTGATCAGTAAAAAACTAGAAGTCAATCAAATCAACTAAATTTACCCAATGAACTGGTAGTAATAAACTAATTCTGTATACCCACGGGAGGGATAGACATAGGGCGCACTAGTGAAAATAAAATACGTAAAATGTTCTGAACCAATTACCTTAATCAGATTATAATGCATTTTTGGACTTTCTACACACCTTGTTTGTTCTTGTTATATAATAAAAAAATGATTGGATGGAGCCAGGTTCTGGGATCTTTAGAAAGATAGTGCTTGTTCTGGAAATATGGATTTTCGAAAATATGCTGAAAAGAGCTAAATTTTTGAAGCAGTTTTATATTTATGTAAAAAAATGTTTTTTTGCTCATATTCCATGGCCATATCCAGGGGGGTACCCGGTTTGAACCCCCCCCCCCACCCGAAATGTTTGTTTGACTCTTAAAAACGTAACAAAAATGGTCATAAACAAATTTTGTATGTGTTTTTTGAGGTTTTTTATGTAACCCCCCCTGAAAAAAATTAGTTAAACCCCCCCCCCAAGCAAAAATCCTGGATGCGCTTCTGTCATATTCCAAAGTTATTTTGGCTTGAAAAAGGCTTTTTTGTGAAAAAAGTCTTTGTGAAAATATCCACAAAAACGGGAAAGGATCTAGCCCCCTCCCCTGTTTGTGCCTAAAAATCTTATTGGCCTTCTTCCAAATGGAATCTCTGTGTATGCATAAGTTTTTTAATTCATGGAACCCTTTTAACAGCTTCTTCTGAATTTTTTTTTTATTACCTTTATTGTGTGGCTCAAATATAAAAAGTAAACATACTTCTCTTCGTGTGAAGAAAAAATTAATTAAATAAATTGGATTCAGGATCTAGCATTGTTCAAGCTTCGTTTTGCCACTTTATTGGCCACTTAATTGAAATCATTCATTGCTTGCAGTATCTCTTAATAAAGGGCATCCGCTGTACCTTACACCTTTTTCTTCGCATCCTTCATAACTTAATTGGATATTGCTAGTTGCAGTACTGTTGTAACTAAACAACAGATTGCAGATGTGATTAATTACTTTTTTATCTCCTTCATCAGCTTAAACTTAGAGAGGTGCTTTCTAGTAAGTAATAGCAATGATGCTTCATCTCCAAGATATTTGCGAACAGGAAGCCAAATATATTAGTCTTTAAGCCGCTAATGAAATTGAACCGGTTGAAATTAATGGCGATCATTTTTTGGCCGAAATCGTTTTTCAAAAGAAGATAACTTCGGAAACTGTAATTGATAGTTCTTAGCATCAATAAGATAGCATCAGTTCTGTCTGAACGTCTCTCAGTTGTTTAAGCATTTAATGATGTCTTTCTTCAGTCGCAATTCCTGGTTGTCTCTTGAAGGTTTCTATCCGTTAAATCTGAATTTTGTCCACAATTATTTTGCTCCACAAATGTCCAAATATTGATAAACAAAAGTACTAGGAGACCGAGCTTCGCTCAGTGAAAAGAAAGACGGTTTTTTAGTCTCTTTCGCAAAGCAACTCAGTTTCATTTTATTTTATGCTCAAACCTTTTTGCATATTTGTACCGATAAATTATTCTATACTACCGATACCGATAACCAAATTCAGCTGTTATGTCTTTTTAAAATATTTAGCCCAGACACTCCTCTTCAGCAAAATTTTTTACAACTATTCCAAGTATTTGTGACGTCAATTCACATGAAAAACACTTTTCCAAAGTCAAGGCCCTAAACGAATTCTCTTAAAGTCGTTACCTAGCTAGATCGTTTTTTTACACCGAAAAATGGTAGTATGCCATCTTTCAGAAAAAATTCATAGTGTCGTTTTTGAGAAAAAAATTGCAAATAAATAAATGTACCAAGGCCATACCCAGGATTGTTTTTTATGAGGGGGTTTTACTAAAAAAAAATTCGGGGGCGGTTTTACAAAAAAACCTCAAAAAAAGCATACAAAATTTGTTTATATCCATTTTTGTTACGTTTTTACAAGTCAGACAAACATTTCGGGGGGGGCGACAAACCCACTACCCCCCCCCCTGGTTACGGCCTTGAAATGTACACATATACAGTTATTGTTTGTTTATGATAAGATAGAGATAGGATGGTTTGTACCTCTCCTGTTATTCATTTTGCCCCTAATAATGGTTGGTGGCTCTTATATTTGTGCTGCCTTCAGATCAGGGTTGCCACCCCTTGAGATTTATTACTATTTCTTTTGGGTTTTGCATTGTCAAAAAAAAAAAAAATACTAAAACAGCACATAAGTCACCAGATTATTGATGAAAATCAATAAATCAACCAAAAAATCACTAACATCTAGTGATTTTTACCACTGGGTGGCAACCCTGCTACATATTGTCTTGTTTAGAGTTTGTATGCATAGTAAGTTTTACTTTGTCACCATTGTATATACACCAAGTATTGCTCCGCGCACATCAACTAGTTAAATTGTATCAAACAGTTCGTGGTAACGAACTGTAAGTAAGGAGCGACCCGGCTCAATAGTAACCGAAACTCTAAGAAACAGAATTTTTATACCAACAGATACATTAGAAGAATCAGATTTTTATGCTGATTTCAAATATGTAAGTTTTGACTTGGGAGCGAACTTCCCAATAGAAGCAATAAAAACATACGAATATATATATTCGTCACGTAAGTTAATTCGTAAGTTACGTCAGAACAAAAGTTCGAGAAAGCCAATTAGCCAAAAAAAGGAAAATTGATATGCAAATTTCGTCTTAATTATTCATATACGGTGAGCCAAAATCAAAGGTACATTAATTCAAAACCTTTCAGAAATGAACTAAAAAAACAAGTTTTTTTAACTGAAAGTAAGGATCAACGTTAAAACTTAAAACGAACACAAATTATTCCCTATATGAAAGGGGCTGTCCCCTCCTCAACGCCACGCTCTTTACGCTATTAAATAAAAAACAAGTTTTTTAACTGAAAGTAAGGAGCGACATTAAAACTTAAAACGAACAGAAATTATTCCGTATATGAATGGGGACGCCCCCTCCTCAACACCTCGCTCTTTATGCTAAAGTTTTTTTGTTGTTTAAAAAGAATAGAGTTGTGAGAAAGTCAAACTTTAGCGTAAATAGCGAGGCGTTGAGGAGGGGATAGGCCCTTTCATATGAGGAATAATTTATGTACTTTTCAAGTTTAAACGTCGTTCCTTACTTTCAGTTAAAAACACTTGTTTTTTTTTATTTATTTTTTGAACATTTTTGAATTAATGCAGGTGTTGATTTTGGCTCACCGTACATGAATAATTAAAAGAATATTTGCATATTAATTTTACTTTTATTTGGTTAAATGGCTTTCTCGAAACTTGTTTAATTTTATTTACGATTGTTTTTATTAGTAATAAATATACGTAACTTACGAATTAACTTACGTAACGACCTTCTATATTCATAGATTTTTAAAACGTATATTAGGGGGTTCGCCCCCTAGTCAATACCTTCTTCTTTAAGCTAAAGTTCGAATTTTGTTCCAATTCTTTAAAAATGACCCCTTAATCACAAAGGCCGTTAATTAGAATACATAGCTCTTATGAAAGTACTAAAAAATCTTTGGCTTAAAGAGCGAGGTATTGACTTGGGGGTGAACCCAATCATATACGTAATATTTTCTGTTCGTTTTAAGTTTTGATGTTGCTCCTTACTTTTAGTTGGAAAACTTGTTTTTTTTAATTTAATTTCTGATCTTTTTCTTTAATAATGATGAGAAATTTGGCGCCCTCTTCATAGCAATGTCCCTTCCCCAATGAAAACTTCCTTCATGAAAAGATCCTCCCATATAACCCCCCCCCCACCACCTACCAGAAAAGATCGTCCCTGAAAATGTTTGTATACTTCCCAATTACCAATACTAAATGTTAATATTGGGTAAAGTTCATAATTTTTAGCCCTCCCCCCGGTGACTTCGGGGGATTAAGTCATCCTAAAAGACATAATTATCATATTTTCGACCATGCTGATCAAAAAGGGCTATCTCAAAATTTTGATCGGGAGACTTTAGGACAAAATGAGTGTGGGAGGGGGCCTAGTTGCCCTCCATTTTTTGGTCACTTAAAAAGGGCACTAGCACTTTTAATTTCCGTTCCAATGAGCCCTCCCACGATATTCTAGGACCACTGGGTCAATACGATCACCCATGGGAAAAAAAACAAATAAACACGCATCCTTTCTGGCAAAAAAATCTTGATCTTTCTTCTGGCAAAAAATGCAAAATTCCACATTTTTGTAGATAGGTGCTTGAAACCTCTACAGTAGGGTTCTCTTATACGCTGAATATGATGGTGTTCTATAGCTTTTAGGGGGTCTTTCCTCCTTTTTAAATCAGCCAAATTTTCTCAGGTGCGTAACTTTTGATAGGTAAGACTAAACTTGATGAAACTTATATATTTGAAATCAGCATTAAAATTTGATTTTTTTGATGTATGTACTGTATCAAAATTCTGTTTTTAGAGTTTTGGTTACCATTGAGCCGGATCGCTCCTTACTTACAGTTCGTTACCACGAACTGTTTGAAAGTTTGACTTTGTCGCACAGCTTTATTTTTTAAAACAATAAAAACTTTAGCGTAAAGAGCGAGGCGTTGAGGAGGGGACAGTCCCTTTCACATGCGGAATAATTTCTGTTTGTTTTTAAGTTTTAACGTCGCTCCTTACTTTCAGTTAAAAAAACTTGTTTTTTTATTTAATTAAAATGTAAGCGTCTCTTGTAAATTTGTGCTTGTAACAGTGGTTCAAACGTTTTGATGGTTGTGGATACATCCTAACCAGGTGTGTATCAAGGGAGAGGGGGCTCATGCCCAAGCTCGCTCCAAAACATTCAGATTTGAGTTTGTGTGTGTGTATTATCTGTGACTTTTGTCGCTCTATGTTAACGAGAAGTGGTTAAATGGGCAAAAAGAGGAGGTACAGCCATAAAAACCCAATTTAGTATCTTGTGGTGGCAGATAACCCACAAGGGGTTCAAGCTCAAGAGTGTCTTTTGGTGGTGTCATATTACTCGAATCCGATGGCTTAAGCCTATCAAATATTAATTCATAATAAACAGCATGTAAAAAACAACACACATCTATTGGAAGTGAAACTTCAAAAAGCTGAAGTTTATAGAGAGCAATTATTTTCTTAAAATCAATGAATTTTCTGATGATTCCAAATATGTAAAATCCATTAAGTTTAGGGTTTCGTAGCAAAAGTTATTATTATTCTTGTAATTTAGAAAAGGGGGGATGGCCCCAAAAAGGGCTCTAATCTTGGTGAAAGGGTTTTCTATTTTTCTTAAGGATGGTTACGGATCAGTATGTTTGTGTTTTTTTTATGCGTGGTTGTATCGAACTTGTGGTCGCTTACAGTTGGGAGAGGGCGTCACAAAAAATTGGAAGATTCCTCGTATAGAAAGAAAATTTCGAGTTCTTTGCCCTTTATAGGTAACGAAAGGTATCCCGGTGCGACAATAACACTTTCTAGCTTTCTACAATCACCACTTTCTAATCAAATCCTGTAAGACCCATTTGCAGTACTAAAGATTGGAAATGCTAGCTTGAATATGATCAAGTTGCTAGCATGTAAAGATTATGAGCTTATAAACATTTATATCACATGTGAGACAGACATGTACGCAGGATTTTTCTAGTTGGGGGGGGAGTAATAATGTAAAAACGAATTTTATTGATTATCTGAATAAGAGGTGCCCACAAATTTGTGCCCAGATAAAAAAAAGTACCCAAAAGTGCTCTACCTATGATGGAGACTTAATATCCAATTGTGGATGAGAATGAATGGATTCACCAATATACACCAATGCTATGCTTCATTGAGGTTAATTCCACAGTTTATAGAATTATCCAGTAAGTTTATCGCAGATCATTTCTGGTCTTCATTCTCGGTGCGAATAAAAAGCTCCTCCCACTTATTTCTGCATTAGCGGGTTAATGGGTTTTCGTCAATCAATGAGAAATGGTTACAAAGTGCATTATTCGTAATTGTGAAAGCAGAAAAAAACTTGATGAGCCAGCCAAGTGGTTTGCAAGTGTCCCATCTCACAGGTATGACTTAATTTATGTACAAATTATGACTTAATCTATTATTTACATACAGTGGACTCAACTGATCGGCCTATGTAGGATTTTATAAGAAAGGGGGCAGGGGGTTGATGAAAATTGTGAAAGTAAGGAATTTTTTCTTCTTCTAATAACTGGTGGAGTAGATGTGATGGTTTCAGGGGCAGATCGAGGATTTTTTTAAGAGGGGGGGGGGGTGGCGCAAAACAGGGGTATCCGACAAACTTACGTTAGGAGCAAATTTAATTAATGCAAAAGTGCGTTAATTAGGTACATTACGCGACTTTAGACTACTCTAGGGGGGGCACCCCTCGCGCCCCTCCCCCCTCTGGATCCGCCACTGTATGGTTTATCTTTTTTTTTTACGTCATGATGTTTATTTTCTACGATATTTATTTTCTAGATAAGACTACTTTCGTTTTCAATCAATGTTTTCGTATGAAATAGGCATACCTTTCCTGAACTTTAAACAATAAACACCTCTGTTTGAAAATCTTTGCACTTTGTGAATTTAGATAGCGATAATTCCTAATTGAGACCAATTTTAGGACTTGGGTTCTAATTATTGGTTGCTGTGGTAAAAGTTGCCATAATAGCCCATTTCAAGAAAACACCAAACGTCAGTTAAGAAGTGTTTTTTGTAAAATTCATAGGGAACTTTAATTTATATCTGCAAAAACGTTCTCTGGAGCACTTGTACCTCGGTCTGGGTTTTTATAATGGGTGAGATAGGGAATGATCATGCTGTTAATTCTATAAACTGTGGTTCATTCTCAACTCTCTTCCTTGCCACTCCCCGCTCATATCTCCCTATCTACGCCACTCCGTACCCATGAAATCCCCCTATTCATTCGAAAATCCAGAATTTAGTCAACCATTGAAAAAATAGCGACTATTGACATACTGTAGATTGCTATTTTTAAACCTAGTAAAAAAAAAAAAAAAATTGCGCCTGGAATAAATCTTTCGAAATGAAAAGCTGATATGAGATTTGTAAGCTTTTATAAACAATGCTAATATAAGTCTTCTTTAGAAGAAAGTTATTTGTGGTTTTTACTCGGGATTGACCTGTGTATAGCAGTGTATGAGGTAATCTTGTCAGCCGGTGTCCTGCTGAGCAGAGATGGCGTAAACAACTGTTTCCTTTTGAAAAAAATAATTGGACAAGTATGAACAGGGTTTCATTTATATCTAAAAATAATAAATGTTTCTCAGTGTTATGGTTTCTGAACGGAAATTTCTGGTTGTAGAAAAATGACATAAAAAAGCACTTACCACGGGAAAGGGCACTAAAGACCAGTGTTTCAAGTCACCGGTATTTGGAGCAGTTTTACTTTGAATTGATCCAGAAATGCGATGTTTTTGGTAAGGCTTAACAAGTATAATTGGTGGAATTACTGCTCGATAAAAATTACACTCCTTTAAGGACACTACATAATACACGGCATAAATTATTGATTTTTGCAATTATAAAATTGTTATCTAAAGAGTTTCACATTTATGAGAATTGGTATCTAAACCGGTGCTAGTAGTGAAAGAAAGATCACCAACGACATCTAGCCTTTGACGATTCTGATTCTTTTTTTTAACCTACCTCAAATGCTGCATACTTGTTTTTTCAGGTACTTTAAAATTTAGCAAAGGGTAAAGAAAGCAAAATTCTGTCACCAGTAGGCCTCGCAGCTTGAAGTCAACTAGACTCCCTAACCTGCCGAAATTTCCTAGAGGGGTTATTCACTTTCCATCACCCGGTGTGCATCTGAGAACGTAACGTGTGCCGCACTGCTCGTCCACGTTTGGCACAGTCTCCGCCAGGCTCGGTACAGTCTTCCCCCTCCACGTTTGGCACAGTTTTGGCCACGCTTGGCACACTTCCGCCACCCTTGGCACACCCCACCTGTTGTACGTGATTTCTGAAAGTGGGTGCCCCCTTTGATTTCCACATGCTAATCTAAACCTACTTTTTGCAGACTGGATTTGACTAAGGATGATTCTTAAAAACAGAAAAAATGATTATTAATTATCGCTTGCAGAGAAATTTCAGCTTTTTTTTCTATGTCTTTGCTGATTAATTAAACCACCTATGCAATTTTTCATCGAAAATTGTCTACTCTGATAGTAAAGTCATCAGACGCTACATTTGCAATGGCGCTTTAGGTTTTCAGTCCCTATCTTCCATGTTCAATCGCCGAATACTCACTTTCAAGTTTCCCATTTTCTTTGACTTTATCTTACATGACAGATTTTGCATGTTCAACCCGCTTAATATCTCAAAAAAGATTAAAAAATCGTCGGCAATATTTTTGTTATTCAGCGTCCCCAAATGTCATATAGTACTACCAAGGCTTATGTTATACACCTAACTTAATGGTATGGTAAACACAGGACCGGTTAAAGGAATGCATTGACGGTGGCACCAAACTGTGCTACTTCATCAAGTCAGGACTTAACTAACGACAGCTTTCCTTAAATGCAAGACAAAATTACATCTGCTGTTTAATCAGATGATCAGTCGCATTTACTTCAGTTGGATCCTCCTTAATTCAGGGTGTGTAGATTGTCGACTTGCTGTTGTCAAAAACTTTTGAATTTTTCGACTTCTTTTCTTGAATAATTAAAAAAGTAACGCATTATAGCGACCACACTGTTGTTCTTGATCTGTTGTAAAACCCGTTTATCTGTGTGCACTCGGAGATAATTAGCTTAACCTGAGTGAGATAAACTACTATCCAGGCATATTTTAATTAAATATTTAATATATAGAGTTGGTTAGGTTAGGTATTTAATATAATGTGTTTTGTGCGGCCTGCTCTCCATAATTCTCTGTTGTAGTTTCCACAATTTTGTTACTAAAGTTTTATTTTTTATCATATTCTGGTATATTTCATTAGGATTGACCTAACTTCACTTCTTCTTTTGTGGTCGCTATAATAAGTAAGTACCATTACAAAAAATAGCTCACCATATGCGCATTTGAGGGGATTTTGGAAATTCTGTGGGATAGTTGAGTAAGCGCCGATTTTTTTATTCAAGGGCCGATTTTGAATTGCAAAATTTTGTTGCAAAATTTGTCTACTATTTTACCAATTACGCATAATTTGTATAATTTGCTATTATGCCAGCTGAGGACTGTAGGGTGACAGTAGATGTCAGGTGTTTTTTTTAAGAAATCTGATCTGATTTCGCCATCTTATTGCATATAATCTATGGCTGAAACCAATAATAAATAAATAGAGTATTTTTTATTTTGTTTTTATGGTTATTTTTTAAGATCTTTTTGACTGATTTGATTGAATTTAAGACTGAATCGACTGAAATGAAGATCTTGCGGACTGACTTGTTGGGTGCGCTGCACCTTATCTTAGCCAGATTCATACCATGATTCTTAACCTGTATGATTTGAGAACCAAAGTGGATTTTGCTCTCTCGACCACCCACCAACCCTATACCCTGCTGTCAGGTTTTAGCAGAAAGTTGGGCATGTTGAACGCTGTTTGAAGTGAAACTATACAGGGATTTCTAATCTACATCAGAGGACCAATACGAGCCCACTGTCCAAACAGAACCGACTCCTCGCTCATAAACTTTTTAAGAGTAATGGAGGGCATATGACACATTGTTTGATCAAAACCATCCATGGTTTTTTCATTCTGTACAAATCGGCCCATTAGCCCCTTCAACAACCTCGACATCTCGACATCTCGCCAAATTTCAGCAGAGAGGCTTGTGTGTTGCAGCATAATTTTTGATTTATTAGCAATCTAAAAATATTGCCGATGCAAACTAAACAGACTGTTTAAAATTTACCCATTGATGTTTTGAACTTTTCAGGTATCAGTTTTCTATAATTGTAAATGAAATGGAATTGTAAATGAAATGAATGTTAAAAGTAATGTCATACAGTTTTCTTCTAATACAGTTAACTAAATTGAGTCCCAAATTATACATTCAAAACAATTTTTTTTGGTTAGGCTACATATTTTTATATCATTTTTTTTTCCTAACATGATTTTTGTATGTTATAAAAAGGTACAACGGTATTTCTCTTCCTGTTTCTCTTTCTCTCTCTATGTGTCTCTCTCTATTTCAATCTCTTTCCCTCTCTATTCTTATAGCCAAGGTCGTATCTAGGAAGGGGCTACTGGGTTCAAACCCGCACCCTCCCCCGAAATTTTGTCTGACTCGTAGAAAAGTAACAAAAATCCATATGAAGACATTTTTGATGCGTTTTGTGCAGTTTTTTGCACCCCTTTTCAAAAGAATACCACCCCCTTCCCCAACTAACAATCCTGGATACACCCTTGTGTATACACCCATCAGAGGCTCACTTTCCTGGGTCGTCCTTTATGATCAAAATTTCTTAGCTCGTTGATTGTAAATGTAGAAGACTGTAAATATTCAGTTCAACCAACTGAACTGAATTTTGAAATCTGCTTCCCAAGTAGTGTAGTCAATATCCTTTCAAAGTAATATCGACACTTCACAAGATATTTTAGCAATAAATTCTGGGATTAAACACATCCAATTTCCACTGCTGTGAAAGCTTCATAGGGGACCTGAAAGAGAAACACAGCGACAGAAAAATTAACTATTGGAAGCTATTCCGAAAAACAATTCATTGCAACGAAGCAGTCAGATTGGTGTTTAAACCTCAAATCGCCAATTAGTTCAATGCAGGGTTGCCACCGAGGTTACGTTCGTACCATTTTTGGTACGTTTTAAATAGAACGGTTCGTTTTACGTTATAGTCCTAAAAATATAACATTTTTATTACGTTTTTGAATTTATGTTACAACTCAGTTATGTTATTGTCTAATAAGGAAGATTCGTATCTTCGGAGTGCTATGTTTTTTCCCCATTAAAAATTCGTATTTAACCAAGATAATGTTTCGGACATAATGTACGATATAAGGTTATTTTAAGATCTTTGGCCGTGACCGCGATCAAAAGCAATGCCTGGTATTTTTAACGAACAAAGCAACTTACTCGCATAGTAAGTTGTTGGATACGAAAATTTTTTGATCTTAATAGTGTAATTATTTTTCATTAAATAGTCATTTCTTAACATGCTCTACTTTATAATTATAAGTATTAAATTTAATCGAGGTCAGTGAAACTATAGACTAAAATTCGATGGATTGGGATTTTTTTTCATTATTTACTTATGATGCAGTAAAAAATTATTTTATGAAAATAAAAAAGTATAGAACCAATGTTAGAGTTACAGGTGAAAATCGTTGTTTGCACATCAATAACAAGCAACTATTACTAATTCTTTCCCTAACAACTTCATCCCCTTTTTTTGATTGGTTTGACATAATGTCAGGCTGTATATAAAAGTTGCTCTTTTATATAGTATTATGAACACCTGGTATTGACAAAATATATGAAACTGTAAAAACGAGCCATTTTTTCTTTTTCAAAGTATTATGGCGACCTTTTGACATAATACCCCACTCATCATATGTGAGATCCCATATATATAAGTTCATAGTTTTTTTGAACCTTGTGATTAAATTATTTATCGTTACATTCTTTTGTATTCTTTAATATAGTAATTTAAGAATTTTATTGGTTGTTTTTTTTTAAATATTCTCCTAGGGCCATATCCCGGACCATTAGGGGGGGGGGGTGTTTATTTTCAGAAAAGGGGCACATAAAATTTGTAAAAGTAAAAAAAAAAAAAATTAATGGTACTGCTTGTGTGTTATAAATTTGGTCGAAAAACAAGGAAAATCAATGATGTCGGTTAGTCATAAAAAGGAAACGATACTACGGAACATTTTATGGATTAGTTACAATGAGTGTATCTGTGGAGAGTAGTACAAAATTATTCTAGAAAATTGCAACCACAAATGAAAAAGTATATCTCGAGGCTGTGTTAACTTAGGTTGTAATCTTGGATGAGATATTATATTTTTTTTAATTTTAAAATATTAAATATAAGTGAAAATTTGGGGCCAAAATTAAATTCGTTTTTGCATAATTTGATCTTTTTATTTGCTTTCCTCAACTCATCGACTTTTTCCGTCTATGAAATTAAAACTTATATTGATTTTGTTTGTGTGGTATGTAAAACCCAATGATTTTGTTCCAATAAGTTTCGCTTATATTATTATTTTATTGAGAAAAAAAATTCTCTGATGGTTTTTTAATTTTTAAAATTAGTTTAATTTTTTTTTTATTTATTTTAAACCTCTTCTCAAGGCTAGGTGTAATTAACTTTAATTTTTTGACAAAACAAAACATATCTAGTGTAACATTTTTGGGGTTGAATAGTGTGGACTCTTCATTTACTTCAAAGCATATTATGCAAAATAACTGTTGTTTTGCATAGGAACTGAAGACAACGATTGAAATATTTTTTGTTCGATAAAAAAAAAAAAAAACAACTCTGTCACTCGGAATTGCTTAGATCTTCATGTGTGATCGCTGGAAATTTGACGCGATATTATTATAGAATGCACAATATATCAAAACAAAGATGAGACTGAAATTTCATTATACAATAGATTTTTTGTTACATTTTAAGTCTAGTTTCGTATAGATGTAAATACTTTGAAATTTAACAATAAATAAAAAAAACCTCTTTGGTTTTCTTTTTTTCTTAGATTATCTAAGCTCTCAATTTCTTATTTTTTTTACTTTTATTTTCTAAGTATTGCTCATCAAATTTTGGTTTAAAACACCAAAAATGGCAATTAAAAGAAAAAAACAACAACAAGATAAGCAAAATAGTAGCCTGGGGTTTTATACACGCATCGGGGGGGGGGGCTAGGTCTGTTGTGCAGGTAAACTGGAAGCAGGATTTCGAATGAGATTATGTAAAAACATAATTAAAATTATAAATGCAACGAATTTCCCCACACCCCTTTAAGTACCGCTCTTGATAGCGAAATTAAGGCACCCTGCCTTGCAAAGAGACTTTCCTATCAAAAGTTACGAAAAAGTTACGTTTTTAAGAGTTGGACGTTACGAAATTTTTTGGTCTGGTGGCAACCCTGGTTCAATGTAGCAGAGCAGTGATGCTACTAGACGAGAGTCCGTTGGCGCCCAAATTTTTTTCCAGGGGAACGGCAGCCCTGGTTAAAGCTCTAGCAAGCAGAAGGTGAAAATCTTCGCTACTGGTGCATTATGCGGGCACCGAGAAGTACTGTACCAAGGAAACCAGTCATGAAACCCGTCAAACGGGCTATTTGCAAGAGACCGCTATAGATAAATGATTGCAAAGCCGTGGTTTCTTAATGAGTTACAATATTTAAACGATAATTTTCTAGAGTTTAGGGGGGGAGGTACTTAGGTTAGGTTACGTATTTAATATATACTATGATTTAGCCCCCCCCCCTAATGTGCGAATATATAGCCCAAATTTTTTTCCAATCTATTATTATATTAATCGTATTTTCTTAAATTTAATTATAATTAAACAAAGTTTACTTATTCGCGGGGCCCGAAAAATGAGCCATTACCACAACTTCTTTTTTATGAAAAAAATTTATCCGAAAATTTAAAAATTATGCATTTCAATGGTAGGTAGTTCAGGGGGGGGGGGGGGTTGAATTATTTAGGCTTATTTTTGTAAAAATAAAAATAAGTTAATATATTTTTATTACTAAAAAAATAATACTAAGGAAGAAACAGATGTAGAAATAAGTACCAAAGATTCTTGAGTAGCATTTGCTACTTTTTTTGCTATTTTTTTTTATATCTTTACGTTAGATTCGAACTGTTAAAACGATAAAGCAGGTGTTTTTTTGTTCGATGCCATCGATACATTATTCCACGGCAGCAATCTGTCGTGGTGCAATCATCCATGGATTCATTTTACTGCGTGAAATTTCTCCTGAAGCAATGAAAATATTACCGATGAAGTGAGTAATTTGAAAATTAAATAAAACCTTCCCTTGTTACACTGGTAGGGGATTTCACCTCAACAGACATAAGATTACCAATAAAAATGAATACTTTTTTTTTACAATGTCTGAAAAACTTGGTGCCCAGTGATAGAAAAAATGACAAAAATTTTTAAATTTTTGATAAAAATAATGAAGGCTTATTTAATGACAGAAGAAAACAAAGACAAATTTGCAGCTGCAATAAAAAAAAGGAAAAAAGCACTTTGCTCTAGAACAGAATAAAATAGCTCTTTTTGCAATGACACTTTGTGGTGCAAATTGTCAGGACACCTTTTGCTTCTCAGTCAGTCCAATGGAATTCTATACGCTGTTCATGTGTATTTTTACTACCATTTTTGCACCAAGTATGGAATACCTTTAGCAGACATAGTTATTATTGAATTTAAAAGCTGACTGCATTAAACGAATAATCAAACAGTTCATTTTAACGAACTGTAAGTAGCCTAAGGAGCAAACGGGCTGAATAGTAACCGAAATTCTAAAAAAAGGAATTTCGATACCAACCGATACATCAAAAGAATTAGATTTTCATTCTGATTCTAAATATATATAAATCATCGAGTTTAGTAGTACCTATCAAAAGTTACGCGCCTGAGAAAATTTGCCTTATTTTCGAAAAAATGGGGGAAACAACCCCTAAAAGTCATAGAACTTCAATTAAAATCACACCATCAGATTCAGCGTATCGTAGAACCCTATTACAGAAGTTTCAAGCTCCTACCTTCAAAAATTTAGAATTTTGTATTTTTTGCCAGAAGAAAGATCACGGATGCGTGTTTATTTGTTAGTTGTATTTTTTTTTGGTTTTTTTTTTCCAGGGGTGATTGTATCGATTGTATCGAAAGATCACGGATGCGTGTTTATTTGTTAGTTGTATTTTTTTTTGTTTTTTTTCCAGGGGTGATTGTATCGATCCAGTACTCCTAAAATATCGTGAGAGGACTCATTCGAACGAAAATTAAAAGTTATAATGCCCTTTTAGGTGACAAAAAACAATTGAGGGCAACTAGGCCCACTCCCAAGCTCATTTTTTTCCCAAAGTCACCCAATCAAAATTTTGAGATAACGACTTTGTTTGGAATAGCCGAAAATTTAATTAATATGTCTTTGAGGTTGACTTAATCCCTCACAGTCCCCCGGGGAAGGGCTGCAAGTTATAAACTTTGCCTTTTGTTTACATAAAGTTTTGGTTTCTGGGAAGTATACAGCTGTTTTCAGGCGGGACTTTTTTCTGGTGGGGGGGGGGTTCAGCTTAGGGGTTATGGGGGAGGATCTTTCCATGGAGGATGTTTCCTTGCGGGAAGGGACATTTCTATGAAGGAGGCGCCGGATTTCCTAGCATTATTTAAAAAACGATCGGAAATTAAATAATAAAAATACGTTTTTTTCAACCGAAAGTAAGAAGCAACATTAAAACTTAATACGAACAGAAATTATTACGTATATGAGGGGTTCGCCCCCTAGTCAATACCTCGCTCTTTACGCTAAAGTTTTTTTTAGTACTTTCAAAAGAGCTATCTATTCTAATTAGCCGGCCTTTGTGATTCAGGTGTTTGTGATTCGAGCAAAATATGAATTTTGGTGTAAAGAGTGAGGTATTGACAAGGGGGTGAACTCCTTATTATACGTAATAAAAACGTACGAATATAGAAGTGCGTTACGTATGTTAATTCGTAAGTCATGTCATAACAAAATTTTGAGAAATCCATTTAGCCAAAAAAAAGAAAATTAATATGCAAATTTCTTTTTTATTATTCATGTAAGGAGAGCCAAAATCAAAGCTTCATTAATTCAAAAACGTTCAGAAATTAAATAAAAAACTGTCTATCCCCTCCTCAACGCCTCGCTCTTTACGCTTAAGTTTGACTCTGTCTCACAACTTTATTTTTTAAAACAATAAAAAACTTTAGCGTAAGAGCGAGGCGTTGAGGAGGAGACAGACCCTTTCATATACGGAATAATCTCCGTTCGTTTTAAGTTTTAATATCGCTCCTTACTTTCCGTTAAAAAAACTTGTTTTTCTTATTTAATATTCAATGAAATCGACCAAAGGCATGACAAAGTTTGCAGTTCTTGCAATAAACTTTCTCAAAACATGGAGATATTTTTGTATTTCAACGTAAAAATTGCACTCAGTCGGAACCAAATGTTACAAGTTAAGGTTTCAACTTCCTGTTCACACACCGCCAAAATAACCTCAAAAGTTAGAAATAGGTCAGCCGAGGCATCTATGTAGGGTGGAGGCCATTGGATCCGTTGCTTCCTCGGAAATCTCAGAATTTTCTATTGCTGTTTCTATTGTTTCTTGGATTTTCATATAATTCCCTAATTTCGGTGTAGTTTGGGAGTTCAACCCTGCTCCTAAAATGAAGCCCTAAGTATGTGAAAGAGTGCATGAAAGAAAAATATTATGGACCAAAATTATTAAAAAACAACAAAAGTACGAAGAACAAAAGGGAAATCTTTTTGTAAGACAGTGGAAATAATTTGAATGAATATTTCGACCCTATGTCCAAGGGCCGTCCTCAGCAAGACAAAAAATATATTAAATAAAAAAGAATCACAAAAAAATGCTACCAATAAAAAAAAAAAAGTGATTTTTTTTTTTCAAAGCAGTCCTAGCATCCTTACTTCAGCGAAGTTCAACCAGGACTGATAAAAAGTAAGGTAAAACCAAGGCGATTCAATGAGATGAAAGAAAAATAAATTAAAAACACGTTCTTATTGCTAATCCAGCTTTTTTGGCAGCTAACCTCAAAGGTCTTTTTGGGATGGGTTCTGTGCTAATGTCTATCGGTTTTTTTGAAATATTTTATAAGATTATTTTTAATTAAAGTTGTGTATAAAGCATTTAGTGTGTATTCCCCCAAGTCCCTATTTAAGGACATATCATTATTAATCTTAAGTCTGATTTCAATTGTTTCTCGGACTACCTGTTTTATGCTTAGGTCATTGCTAATAAGGGCGGATTCATCAAAAAGTATATTATGGTTAGGATTTTCAAAAATATGACTGCCTAATGCAGAATCAGATGAAACAGTTGAAATATTAGAATTTAGAGCTTTGATTATATCATCTTTATGTTGTTGCATGCGCTTTTCTAAATTCTGGTGTGTTCTACCTACATAGTATTTGCCACAACTGCATGGTATCTGATAGACTCCTCTTTGGCGAGTAAGTGGGGTTTTATCTTTACCAGAATTTAGAAAATTTATGATTTTAAAATTATTTGTGAATAGGCTACTACATACAGATTATTTTTTGTGCAAACTTTTTTAAGATTTGTAGTGATTTTTGGGATATAGGGGAGGTAAATTATGTTTAAGGGCTTGTCAGACATCTCACTTGGTAAACTATCATTAATTTTACGGGAATGTCTTTCCAGTCTACAGTTAATTACACTATTAATAAATAACATAGGATACCCATTTCCAAAAAGTATGTCCTTGATAAAGTTTAATTCTGCTGTGATGTGGGAATCAGAACAAATATTTAGGGCACGATCGACGAGGGATATTACGACTGCTCTTTTAACTTGGGGTGGGTGGTTTGATGTAAAATGCAAATATCTATTATTTTGTGTTGGTTTTATATAAATAGTAAAATTGAGTTTATCAAAGCTGCGAATAATTAACGCATCTGGAATGGGATTTTATTTCCGATTACGATGTCTAAGGTAAACTGTAAATTTATATCATATGTACTAAGGTGATCTAAAAAACCCTTAACTTCATTTTCCCCATAGTTTAAGAGCGAAATTGCGTCATCCATGTACCGTCCCCAAAAAATATGTTTAAAAAAATACGAATCTAATGCCCAATTTTCAATATGTTCCACATAAATATTTGCCAGTAACCCGGAGAGGGGAGCGCCCATCGCTAAGCCATTAATTTGCGGGTAAAAAGAATTACGGAATTGGAAATACATTGAGTATTTGTTACAGAGTTTAACCAATGTCATTAAAACTTCACAATATATTCCTGCTGCTGAAGCTTCTATTAAGTGATAATTTTCTTTAATTTTATTTTCTAATAACTGTTCAGATGCTGTGACATCAATATTCGTATACATTGAAGCAATGTCAAAGCTACTTATAATTGTATTTTCTGAGATATTTACGTTTTTGAGTTTTTCAACTAAATCTACCGAATTACATATATATGACTTTTGAGAGTAAAGCAAAGGCTTAAAGGCTGTACATAACCATTTCCCAATATTGGATGTGGGGGCTTTCGTACAAGCTACTATGGGCCTTAAAGGAATGCCTTGCTTGTCTAATTTGGGTAGACCATAAAACTTTGGGCAAAAGCTACCGCGGGGGAAAAATTTATTGTATAGCTGCGGAGTAATTTTACCATTTTGTTTTAAACTTTTTAATTCATTTATAATTTTTTTTACAAATTGATCAGTATGATCGTGGGTTGTAGTTCTATATGTTGTCTCGTCATTTAAATGAGAATAAATTTTTGTATCGTAATCTGTCGTATCCATGACAACCAGAGAATTGCTTTTATCTGCTTTAGTTATAATAATGGATGAATCTTTACGGAGATTAGATAGTATTTTTAGGTCATACAAATTATCTGGTTTTTTATTGGCGGGAAAATTAATTTTTTTTGATTGTTGTAAAGGGTATCTATAAGACTAGCCCTAACTTCATCTGGGTTATTTTGGTCATCTAACC